>NW_019424246.1:0-1983 GCF_000390285.2 Anoplophora glabripennis | reverse complement strand
TTGTATAATGAAATGAACTTTTACTATTGTTTCTAAAAAATGAATAAATTATTTAAATATCCCGGGTTTTACTAACCAATGTCAAAGATATCCTCTGTTTAATCCGTTTACGGTTTTTCCCGAATCACAAAAAACTAACTTAGTTTAAACAATAACGAACTTTAGCCGAACTGTTGCTAAACTGTAACAGTAGAACACTTTGTTTATAACTTAATTGTTGCTAATTGTTGTTAATTACGGAGATAAACGTTGTAACAACTAATTTTGTTCGGAGATAACTAATGATTGTAGAAAAAACTGGTAAGTCACTAGTGAGCGATCGAAGATGAACTAACTCTTTTGAGTATCGACGAAAAACTGATTTTACCCCTAAAAATTCATCCCTTTTATATGTTAATTTTATGTCTTTAAGGGTCAGTTTCGAAAAATGTTACGCAGTTAGCAACTACGCACTAAGCTTATGACATATTTTTTTTATTGCATCATCTTTCTTAAAAAATAAGAAAAGTAAACTGATGCTTCGAGTAAGCCAAATACTCGTGACATAAAAACGGACGACGCAATTTCGCTTATTTCATTTCATCCGTAGCCTTCGGGTCTACAACACTTATTCTATCGAAAAATGTGTTTGTTTTTGTCTTCGTCCTCTATTATCAGTGTCATTAAAGATAATTTGGCATATTTTAATGCTTTTATTTTTTTTATTTATTACATAGATTCCAGCACCGCTAGTGCTGAAGTGTGAACTGGTTAATCTCTTCATGGCGGCATGCACAATGGATATCGCAATACCTCCATTCACATGTCCAGAAGCGTTGCTGATCACAATGACTGACGTTTAGAGTAACAGTATACACCGCAGATATCACTTGCTTTTAACTTACTATAAAAAAATCTCTTTTAGTAACGATTCCCGGTTAAGCTATCAGAATTTTTTCAAATTCGATCTACTTTACTAGTTTCTCCTTGAAAACGCTCGTTATCGAAATTGGACGATAAACTGTTGGAAATTCCGCGAGTTTGGAATTTTTCGCGTGCCTCGCGCGGTCGCCTCTCTCGGTTGGCAACACTGAGGCGGGCGGCATCCTGCGGGATGGTGCCGGGTCGTTCACCGACGAGTTGACCCTGCATTCGCGCCGTCGGACCACCTCAGCTCGGCCCTTGTATAGACGCTTACGTAACGTGTATGTGTTGATGTGTGCCTTACCCACCTCTCTTATGATCGCCGCGCTCTCGACAGGTATTGTTAATGGGATCGGCCGCTGATGGAGGCAATTACTCCCAGTCATATTTTAAGATTTATTACCCGCGCTCGTTAGGGCCCAGAAACAATGGCCAAACGGTATAGCGGGTCTTTTAAGCTGGGTAATATATTTACTCGACGTCAAGCAGATAGATACCCATGTATCATATACATACTTTGAGCCCTACAGACTGTATTGACGGGTATGGTCGCAAAATAGTGCACCAAACCGGAGTCGACGTTGGAACTCGCTTCGGGATGTCTTCGCCAAGTCCTGAAGTGGATCTTTGGTACGGTTCATCTCTTGCCTCTTCTGATTTAAATGTCTTTAGCGTCGTCTTGACCTGTCATGGAATTTGTCTGAAATCTTAAAATTTATGTAAGGCAGTTTGGTCTCGAGTCCCAGCTCGGATATCGTGGCATTCCTGGTGTTTTTCGGAAAAATCCGATTCGTGTCGCTTTTTTGGATGTCCTGCGACGGTCTTCGGTGGTCCCTCTACCGACAGCGTATAATTTGAAACGGTTTGCGGCTCCATTTCGGTGATTGGATTGGAAACATGTGTAAAAACTTCAATCGACACTGTCCAAGTGCTTTGTGGCCTCGGATATAGCCATGTTCTATTGGAAACATGGGTGATTTTTCTATGTAGCATCTCGCACGATTATTGAGGAAATCTTAAAAATCGTCGTTAATATCAGTTTTGTCCTTGATAAAACAAATGTTGGAGATAGCTGGTGGA
>NW_019424245.1:0-1986 GCF_000390285.2 Anoplophora glabripennis | reverse complement strand
GCATGCAAACTTGTTGTTCCACTATACATCTACGTAGTTGAGAAAATAAATATTGGTATTAGGTTCATACGGGAAATTTTTAAGAAAATTGGGGCTCCGGTACAAGGAAATCAAAAAACTCATCATAAAAAACTAAAAAATATATTATTTTTATTTTTATTTTTTTTTATAAAACTAGATCTCAAAACGTACAAAATGAAAAAAAAAATTTATGATATCTTTATTTTTTTCCAAGTTACACGTATTTAAAAATTTTTAACCCAAAATATTCTAATGCTTATAACTTCTTGAGATTGAAATGAAAATTTGAAAAAATTTATGAGAGCTGCTCTAAATGGGTACTGAATAATACCAAAGAATCAGCAAAATTAAAAATGATCCGAAATGGAATACCTCATATGTAAAATTACGTTCGATTTTAAATTTTAATAGAATGGGGATAAAATTACTCGTATATAGTTTTTGATTATTTTTGTCTCTAAAATGGCTTCCTAGTCTACAACAAATATAAAATATCTATACATACACGGTCGGTGATCAATTGCTAATAGGCCAAATGCCATCAATATTCAACTATGAATATCAAACAAAATTTTGTTGAAATATGCTCTGAAAAATTAAAACGATTTTCAGGTATATCTTGGAAACTATTAGTAGTTTCCGCTTTAGAGCGGACTTTTATCACTAGGTCATGAACATAAAAAAATAATAATGGGCACATTGCATTCTCAGAGCCTTTTTATAAAAAATAAATGTTACACCACTGTGTAAAACAGAAAACCACAAAATGTACATTTATTGCATATCATTAAAATTGAAAGTATTCTATAACAAAACTTCACTTTTTTGCTAAATTTTTAACTAAATTACCTACTTATTTTCTTGATCTGGATCTATGAAAAGGTCTGTATCTTCTGATATATCTACATAATTCCGTCAACCAACGCATTTAGAGACATATCTAGATATAGAATCCACTTTTCAATATAAATATTGTAAAAATTCAAATCTAGCAAAAATATGATATACAGGGTGTTTGTAAATAAGTGCGAAATATTTTAGGGGGTGATTGCCGAAGTTATTCTGTGGAAAAAAAGTTCATATATACGTAGGTCGAAATATACTTCGTTTCCGGGATACAGTGTTTAAAATTTAATTTTTTATTTATTTTTATTAATTACTTATTTCAAAGAGATTTAAACATCCTGTATCTCGAAATCGAAGACTTTTTACCCACATTCATATCAACTTTTTATTTTCAATGTTGAATTTTTACTTTGACCACACTATTAAAAGAGACCCTTAAATAAAAGATTAATAAAACCTACAATTAAATGTTTTATTTTTTTGTCCTCAAAAACGGTGCATCATACGAAAAAAAATGAAGAGGGCCAATTTCATTCAGAATTGATGGTGGATTTCTAAAAAAATATCAAAAACGGGAAAAGTCAGTAGCGTACCATTTATTTTTGTTAAAAAAAGTTGTGGCATTCTCGCACGAACGCCACTGGTGCAAGTAGAAATATCCGGATCACCCCAAAAAATGCCTATTATCCCTCCAAAGCGTGTTTCAAATTTCGAGTCAATATCTTTAAAACTCTGAAATAATTAATAAAAATAAAAAATTTTAAATTTAAACACTGCATCTCGGAAACGAAACATATTTCGACCTACGTTTATATGAACTTTTTTCCACAAAATAACTTCGGTATCCACCTCTTAAAATATTTCGCACTTATTTACAAACACCCTGTATAATTTTAAAATTAATTTAATTTAGAAAACTGAAATCCAATTTTCTCAGGAACTTTTAGTGATGCAAGAATACCTTTTGTACTAAAAAATCATTGAAAATTTGAAACATATTATTTCTGCTTTACATAGTGGCGCAAAATTTATTTTTTTATAAAAAGAGAATAAAGCACCACGATTTGCGTTAGTACACTGCATGTCAAATTAGAAAAAATTACTTAACGGGTTTCCTAG
>NW_019424244.1:0-2005 GCF_000390285.2 Anoplophora glabripennis | reverse complement strand
ATTGTAAAAAATATTTCGAATAGTAAGTAGGAATGTATGTATATATGTGCTAGACATATCACTCTTAAATTTTAAAATATGCAACGCTCGATTTTCAACAAACATTTTGTGTGACATGCAAATGAAATAGTCCATTATAAAATTGGTTATAAAGATGTTAAAATTGATTTTAATCGTTTCAACGCCACTTTATATCATTAAATTCACTTGCGTATTTATCAACCACAAATTTAAAACTCTAATTACTTTTCCAAGACTAATTTGATAAAAAATGAATCAAAGATTAAAGAAAGCCCAACAAAGTTTTTCATTCAATTATATAACACCCTGTTATAATTGATAACTTATGGAGTAAGAAAAAATTCATTGAAAGCAAACCGACATCATCAAAACTAAAGAGCTCGAGTGCAATTTAAGTCGTAGATTTAGGTATTTTTGACAAAGAACTCTTCACTTTTCATCCGTCTTTCTCAAGGTGAAGAACAACAGAATATGTTCGACAATAAACATATAAAGAGATAGAGTCGTTTTATACGACCGCGTCTTTTGTACAACAAATAGCAGGCAATAATTAACCAGTAACAATAAATTACTCTTTGTGTATGGTGTTGTGTGTTAGAGGTTTCCATTTGTTTCAATGAGTAGTTAAAATTGCGGCGGCATTACTCATTGTCGAGACTTCCTTCTGAAAGAGCCGCTAATTTCACGGATTCTTAGTTTCTAATTAACTTATGGTACATGCTCCCCACAATTCCAATATGAAAGTCTAAAAAGATCTAAGTTGCCATACGCACTCGTGTAACAAATATCATTATTCTCTAAAAATTGTATAACAACAAAGAGAAGAAGAAGAAAAATTGTATTAAGAAGTATTAGGATTAGGATTAGAGATTTTTCCTTTGTCTACAGATACGAACCAAAAATGACTTTATTATGATCCATTTCTACAACGACTTAAAGACTTTTCAATTATGTCTTTGCAAAATTATCAGCCATATTTTCAGAACGTCCTATGACTCTTAAACAAAGACAAAGGACCCCCCAGAATCCTTATGGGAATTGGCTCCCGGTTAAATTGGCTGAATTTTTAGTATGTTACAGTACTCATGGTCCTGATCAAAAGTCCTCATGGGCACAAGCGTCCAAAACCTCTAAATTTCGAGTTATGAGCCTCAGAGAGGTGCTGGGTGGACGTTTTTGGACTTTTATGGATTTTGCAAGTTTCGCATTCTCTAACGTACTTAACGGGATAGGCTCGCGGTCAACTCGGCTGATTTGACAGTATGTTAAAGTACTCTTCATCATGAATACACATCATCATTCAGGGGTTCCATGACTCGCAATTGATGGTTGCGAGGGTTTGCGCGGATGAGAGTTCTTGATCAGGATGAAGAGCACTTTAACATACTGTCAAATCAGCCGAGTTGACCGCGAGCCTATTCCGTCAAGTACGTTAGAGAATGTGGAACTTGCAAAATCCATAAAAGTCCAAAAAATCCATCCAGCACCTTTCTGAGGCCCATAATTCGAAATCTGGGGTTTTTTGGGGGTTTGCGCCCATGAGAACTTTTGATCGGGATGAAGAGTACTTTAACATACTGTCTTATCAGCCGGGTTAACCGCGAGCCTATACCGTTAAGTACGTTAGAGAATGTGGAACTTGCAAAATTCATAAAAGTCCAAAAACGTCCACCCAGCACCTTTCTGAGGCTGATAACTCGAAATTTAGAGGTTTTGGACGCTTGTGCCCATGGGGACTTTTGATCAGGACCATGAATACTATAACATACTAAAAATTCAGCCAATTTAACCGGGAGGCAATTCCTATAAGGATTCTGGGGGGTCCTTTGTCATATATAGGGTGTAAGAAATTTGACAGCCATTATTTCAGCATGAGCTAGAGTAATCATAAATGAACAAAGAAGTTGTATATTACGGCGGCGTAAGATTAACAGTTTTCAAAATACAGCGAGTATTAATATTGGGGAGTTTCATCACAATGTGG
>NW_019424243.1:0-2007 GCF_000390285.2 Anoplophora glabripennis | reverse complement strand
CTTTGAACTTTGTGGCGACTATCAAATAAATAAACGACAATGAAACGCACGACCGACGTCTCTCAGCAAAAAACCTCAGCCAGCAGGGCAGATATTAGGATGCTGCTAGCTACGTATCGAATAAATTGATCGATGCGAAACTTCAAATCAGAAATAAACATGCACATGTTTTTGTACAATGACGCGGATAGTGAGATTACTGAAATGAAGTAGTTGATATTTCAACAACATTAGTATTATTAAAAATTTTGTCTATTTTAGATATGCGCCTGTGGTGGTGATTTTCGTTTTTGAAATGGGTACTTACCGATCGCCGGAGACGATTAATCTCAAATACTTGCATATGTATTGTAACGAATTTGAAATTTTCATGCAGAAACTCATGAAAATATTGCCGGACCGAACTTAAAGTTGTATAAAAATTTTAATTAATATTATAGCAACATCAAAAAAGCGGCAGCTCCCGAAAAATACAAAAATTAAGCAAGAAAAAACTGTCCAAGAAAGAAAATTAAACACTCACCAGTTAAATCTACAGTTTGACAGAGTCCAGAGAAAGTTATTTTGTCATCCCATGAAAATTTTCCGCTACCAGCAGTATAAAGCAGTTTCAAAGCAGTTTCCAGTGGACCCATAAATAGTCTGCAAGGCCTCTAAGTAGTTTCTAGCAAAGAAAACTGGTCAAGACATAGCAGCGTTGTTTTTCGTTTTTTGTAGTAGTAGGTTGTTTACTGTCATAGTGACAAATTTTTACATATTTTTCGAGTCCGATAAATAAATCTTGCAAGCCTGTCCGATTGCTTCCCAAGTTATATACCTGCTCTAATACAAAAATACAGTCCACTAACAAAAAGGGTCTTTCATTAACAAGACAAAAACTTTTACAAACGTACCTAGTACCTAAAACAGAGTGCACTATAATATTGCTAGCTATCACCAATAAATCATGGTTTCTCTCGCATCAAATATTTGCAAAGTATAAATAACAAACCACAGAACTTACCTGTACAGAAATAAGCATAATCTAATCACTTGTAACTTAAATATTTCACTATTTTCACGAGCTCTGACAAAATCTGTCAAATGAACAGCCATTTTACTTTAGTCTGATTCACTTTCGTTCCTGTTTAGATATAAGAGATGCCCCTATCTGATAGGCAACAAATAATATAATGAGACGTACTCAGTATTACATAGATCAAATAAAGTTAGTTAATAGTTAATTTTTTTTTATTATTATTCCTTATATTGTTTGTAAGCTGAGCCGAAAAAAAGGCAAATCTTGCTATTATATTTTAATTGTTGTTGTGGAAAACATATTACATATAAAAAGGTATTCCTAATCTGAGTTTATAAAGTTTTCAAGTATAAAGTCATATAACAAATTTTTGAATAAACACTTTATTGAATTTCAAACTCTCTATTCATTCCAAAGTGTATTGCATTGTACTAGTTTGTGTGTAAATATAGAACCGACTCCTGGCGTTTTATGATACTGTCTGATATGTAACGAGTGTCTACTAACAGCTGGCCAGGGATAAGAAAGTACAAGGTAAGACATAAAAGATAGTAGAGGTTTGTATGGAACAGACAGCTTAATTAAAAATAAAAATTAAAATCAACACACACACACACATTGAAATTATATTTCAATACTAGCAACCCGCCCCGGCTTCGCACGGGCAAATATAAAATAGCCTATGTTACTCCGAGGAGATGTAGCTTTCGGTAAAATTGGTTGAGTAGTTTTTGAATTAAATCGTAACAAACAAAAAATCAATCATCTTTCATCTAATGCGACCCTAATATTAATTTTAAAATAATTCACGATATATCTATATACCTAAAGACAACAAACGAACTCAAAACTAAAAATACAAAACCTTTAAATTTAAAACAATATAGGTAACCACCAACAATGTGAAAACAAAACGAATTAAATTAAAGTACCTATGTTCAGGACTATCAATTTTAATTAATACGTAAGTAGTTAGGTATCTAACTACC
>NW_019424242.1:0-1984 GCF_000390285.2 Anoplophora glabripennis | reverse complement strand
ATTTGGATTAGTTTTCAGCGAACGCTCAGCATCAGAAATGAAATTAGTATAGGCAATGCTCGTCCGACTCTTAAAATAAGCTCTAATATTTTTGAATTCTTCATAATCAAAAGGAGATCTAGTGGACTTATACAGTTTATATGCCTTGTTTTTACTTTTCCAAAGTGAAATAACTTCTCTTGTGAACCATCTAGGAAATTTCTTATTATAGTTTGAAAATTTACTCTTGAGAACATGTTTCGTCAAAATACCATTCAATATATTATAAAAAGTTTCAATAGCATTGTCTACATGTGTAAATGAAGATATAATGGTCCAATCCACTAAAGACAATTCATGATATAAGTTATGGAAGTCAGCTTTTTATAATTCAAATAACCTATGTCTCTGTTCAAAGGAAAGGCATTAACACTGTCAGCAGCTGGAAAATCTATGTCAACAACAAGAGCCGGATGATGTAAGTCAACCGGTAGCAACAACTCCTGAGCTTGAGAAACAGAGCAGTGAACATTACTTAAAATAAGGTCCAAAATTCTGTTATTAGTGTTGTGAACAGAGTTATGCTGGTCTAGATTAAAACAATTCATAAAATTGTGGAGGGAGAGCAATGTTTTGGTCAGCTTGATCATTCAACAAGTAAGAAGAAAAACCCGGAATATTAAAATCGCCTAGAATAATAATAGAACTATACATTGGCTCAAGCGACGCAAAAGCTTCAAAAAGACTATCATACACATAACGAGAACCTGGCGGTATATAAACATTGAAGATGAAAAAATATTAATTAGTTATTTTCAATTTCACCGCACAAATATCAATGTGATCTAGGTCAGGGAAACCATTATAAAGTCCACTAACATCAAATGAAGAAGATTCGATCCTACTGCTTACCGCTACCAGAACACCGCCGCCCCTCTTTTTATTAGTCGCCTCAAAGTTACGATCTCGACGATAAACACTAAATAATTTTGGATCAAATAATTCCGAATCTATAATTCCATCATGCAGCCATGTCTCTCCAAAAGCTATTACATCAAAACAACTAGCGAGAGTGTTCATAAATACGTCACTTACTTTGGTGCAGACTCCCCGACAATTTTGATAATAACACTGTAAATACAACTTAGAAGAGATGGAAGTATTTGACTCTAATTGCTACGCCGAACCCAGAATATTATTTTTAATTTTTTCTAAAGTGACACTATATACATGACAATTAATGTCCCAAGAGGCATGATCTACGTCAATATCCAAATCATTATTACTTTTTTAAATTAATGCAATTAATGCAACGTAAAACGTCCGATTTACAGTCAGCTACGGTATGGTGACCAGCACAACGGGGACATATAACAACCCTGGACACACACTTATTAGATAGATGATGAAATCCGCAGCATTTATAACAACAATCTCAATAGCATCAAATACATTGCAATAATCATAGCCCACAAACAGTTTACCCTTCTCCAAAACATTCCTATACGTGCTTCTATCAGTTTGAACAGTCACCTGATATATGTTCCTATTCCTCTTTAAAGGTATATTGGATATAAACTTACATAAACTATTATCATTAAATACATCCCTATTTTGAGATAGTATATAGTTTAAGAGGACATCATCAGACAGTTTATCAGATATACCGACAATTCTTAATCTCGGACAAAGTGTATTAACTTCCTTAATGACATATTTATTAGACAGTTTTTCGGCAGTCACTTCCCTAAACTTTGTACATGATAAATGATGCAAAACATGCAAAAAAAGAGTTGGATGAATCTCAAAGGCATAATAAAACAATGGAAGCTATTGCAATGGGAAAAGGACTATTTTTGAGGCCATACAAAAAAGGATTAGGTCTTTTTTTAGGCCATTGAGACGACGATCAACGCCATCGTCGTTGTCGTTGTCATCTTTCAATAAAATACGACTACCAAACAGACCATTAACAAACATCGACATTGAAAAATATAAATTTAAA
>NW_019424241.1:0-1986 GCF_000390285.2 Anoplophora glabripennis | reverse complement strand
TACTATAATAAATAGAAAAAATATTATTTTATCTCAAAGATACATTTACTTGCCTATCTAGGTAAAAATGATTTGTTGATTTAATATTAAAATATTGCCTCGTTATTTTGTCACCTTCGAAACAAATGAAAATTTTTAGCAAACAATAAAACTCTTAATAAATCTCTAACCTAGAAATATCCTTGAAATTTTGTTGACACAGTCTGAATATGAATCAAATTCTCTGGACAACAAAACGAAATAACAAATACAAAAAAGCCCACATATTCCTATATTGTTAAACATAATTAAGGATAATGGATAACACATTATTAGAACAGTTTTTCATATAACATATACATTCCATATAATATTTTACAGACATTTTGTCCAAAAAATTGTATTTAAGTGTCTTGTAAATACGATAAATTTTATGTTGAAACTGTTTGTCTAAAGTATTAGAATAAATAGAGGTTATTAAAAAAATACCAAAAAAACGGGCATAGGAAAACGGTTATACATTTTAGTAAGGTACGTCAAGACTTTGAGAAATAATGCTCTTAAAAAAAGTAAAATGAAAAGAAGGAAGATTAAAAGCACCTTAAAATAAACAGCCATTACTTTGTTACACAGTTAAATACATGTTATGTCTAGCTATGGAGGCAGATAAAGAAAATCATAAGAAACGTCAGATGTAGTATTGAAAATGGAAATAGATTTTCGAAACCTTAGCTAGGTGAAGTGATACTGCTACTTTTAATTTATTTGCTGTTTTTAGAAAGATATTTTTCGTCCTTCTTACATATGTCAATTCTACCTTAAACATTTTGCAACGATCGATCGCGTGGATTCGATTTACAGGATTGTTAATTAAGAAAATTTCAAAAAGTTTACCGCGTTTCGTGGGTTTAAATTAAGGTTTAGAAAATGCACACAATTTTTTAAAGATACTTGTCATAATAAACAGTGATCAGTATTAAAAATATCTATTTTTATACTTTTATAACCATTTAGAATTTTTTTAATTTTTCAACATTTTACTCTATAGACAACTATTCCTGGGAATTTTCTATGCAATAAACACAATCTTGCGCACATAAAAACTACGTCGTAACCCCTTGCTTTTTAGCCAAATACGATAGCATTCTACTGTGTAGATTCTGAGATATAGAAGCGTAAAATTAATAATTTATAGTTTACGTAATCGTGAAGTCGGGAAAAAAATATGTTTTTATATATAGCTACAAGTACCTACTTTCAATATCCGTTTAGTGCATTTTCGGCAGATAAAAGCTTGATTAAAGAAAAATCAAGAAAGGTACCGTAGTCACTGGAATTTCTAGGCAGAGCGGGAGTGGGTTTCAAAATGCGTATGCACGATAAAAGATTACTTTTCTCGGGAACGTTACCACTTATCAAGACGATCTTTTTTTTCAATTTGATATAGGGAAATGAGAGGAATACGAATATGTCATCAAAAATCAATAAAATAAATAGTTTTTGCACGAATTTTAAGTTTAAAGAATTATGCCATTTTCTTATGGCAATAAAGTTTTATTAGTGTGTGTTCATCAATGTATTCCACGAAATTCTCGTTTTAATGATTAAATTAAAAAAAAATAGTTTTCTATTTTAATGATCTCTCTGTTAATTGATTGAAGTATAACTAAATTTTCTTCTATATCTCAAAATCTACACAGTAGAATGCTGTCGTATTTGGCTAAAATACAAGAGGTTACGACATAGTTTTTATGTGTGTAAGATTTTGTCGATTGGAATAAATAATTGTTTATAGAGTAAAATGTTGAAAAATTAAAAAAAATTCTAAATGGTTATAAAAGTGTAAAAATAGGTATTTTTAGTATTGATCATTGTTTATTATGGTAACAAGTATCTCTAAAAAAATTGTGTGCCCTTTCTAAACCTTAATTAAAATCCACGGCACGCGATAAACTTTTTGAATTTTTTTTAATGAACAATCCTGTTAATCGAAAACCACGCGATCGA
>NW_019424240.1:0-2000 GCF_000390285.2 Anoplophora glabripennis | reverse complement strand
TTTTCCGAAAATATTAGATCTCTGTTTCAGTATGATTTAAATTCTTTAGAGGCATGTTCTAATAGTACTTAATTTTTGACAATACATAGGACACATTTTTTTTACCATCAAATGTTATAAAAATACTCATTTTCACGATACATTTTTAAGAATTACGTTAAAATTTACTAATGCAGAATGAACCGTTTAGTAACAGTAAAACTGTTTTGCAAACGGTAGTCATAAGATAAAAAATACTAATGTATACACAAATAACCAAGAGAGGTCAAACAAGATGTATATGNATATTGAATACACATTGTCGTTAAGTGTAAGCTAAAATGTATATTTTGCATAAAAAGTCCTAACGAATATTCATATTACCTTACCTATTACTTGCCATAAAATATGATGTCTGAGCTAAATCCTTACTAGCTCTTACTAAATGACAGCACCTTACAACGTGAGTGTGGGGATGATCAATGGCGACATCAAATCCTAAGGTTTGCAGCAGCACATTCTCATTGAACACTAAATCCTGAGATTGGGTTATATACCTGAAAAATGTGGAGTCTTAGTAAATGCCAATAGCTCTAATTTAGATTATTGTATAAATTTATTAACATGCACAAAGAAATGAAGATAAAAATACCTTTCTGAATTTAAATCTATATTTGTATCTCTTGGGTTGCGGCATATATTTGCGACTTTTATTACATATTCCAGCTTTCTTGGTTGCTCCTCCACTTTGGCTGCAAGAAAAAGTGCAGCTGCTGCCATCTGGTGCCATGGGAAGTGTGTAAATGAGTGGAACACATAGAAGCGATGCATGTACACGATTGCTGTGTTGATACATAATTGTGATCTAAGCTAAAGTTAAGGAAATGCTTTCGAAAAGACAATGAAAGAAAAATAAAACAAACATAATAGTACAAAATATAAATATTTTTGAGGCATGTTCTAATACTAGTTAATTTTTGACACTACATAGTAGGACAAATTTTTTTACTATCAAATGTTATAAAAATGCTCATTTTCACAATACATTTTAAGAAAATTACGTTAAAATTTACTAATGCAGAATGAACCGTTTAGTAACAGTAAAACTGTTTTGCAAACGGTAGTCATAAGATAAAAAATACTAATGTATACACAAATAACCAAGAGAGGTCAAACAAGATGTATATGATTGATCTGAATTTTTATATATTTAGATTATTAGAATTAATTTACTGCTTTTTTTGTTGTTGCTTCACAACATTTAAGTAAGTAAAATTTGGTCCAGATTTCTATTTAACTGCCTAACTTAAGATTTATACGAATTTTTAAATGTTGGTTTAGATTTAAAATTTAATAAGTCACGTCTTTTTCATAATGGAGATGCATACACCTGAAAAAAATCTACTATCCCAATGCAACTTGAAGTTAAAATTTCATCTCAGATGTAAAACTTGATAAGCCAGTTTAAATGGAAAGACCGACATTTCCAAGGTACCTGTAAGAAATTAGCATTTTTATAGCAATCCTGGCTGGAAACTGGAATAGTTTGGAGGGTAGCTCAGTATACCGAGCTACAGCACTTAGGCCCCATTGGGTTCCTTGTGCATTCACCCAGCGAGAGATCGGCTCTCCTGAGCCGTCAACCAGCCTATCAGAAAAAAAAGTGATGACATTCCTCATGGGGATCTCTCTAATGTAGGGCATAGAAGGCCACCGTTCTTCTAGCACGGATTCTCTCGTTGACCAGACACCAGTGCACTCACAGAGTACATGGGAAACTGTCTCGTCTTCCTGCTTACAACATCTACAGAGGGGTGTTTCACACTTCCTCATATTGTAGAGGTGTTTCCTTAGCCAACAGTGTCCTGTCTGAATACTCGTCATCAGACGAAGGCTTATCCTGAACATAGTCAGGTATTTTTTGGATGTGTCTTTGTTGGGGTATCCTAATAACTCCTTAGCAAATTGGCAGCTGATTATTTAATCCCACCGTGCTCTAAACTCTTTGTGGGTGTTTTCCT
>NW_019424239.1:0-2093 GCF_000390285.2 Anoplophora glabripennis | reverse complement strand
GGGCCGCGCTGCGCGCGGCCCGAGCACCGCTCCGCGGTGCTTTCCTCACTGGTAAGTAGTTATAATATAAGACTACGTAGGTAAGGCAGAAATGGTAAAAAAAATAAATTAAGACATCTGCTTGATAAATATACAAATTTTCATTAAAACACTGTAGTAAATAGACAAAGCCAAAAGTAAAAAGAAATAAAACTGCCCTTAATTCTATAAGAACACCTAGTATGTGGATTTTAAAAAAGCGACTTTTCTTCAAAAGATTAACAAAATGAATAAGGGAAAAATCTGGTACACCTGTGTCAGTTTTATGGAACATCCTGTACATAAATTGCAAGATTAGTTAGATTAGTAGATTAGATTAGTTAGTCGGGTTTTTCATAAAAATATTGCAGACTTCAGTACAAAATATAGAAAAGGAAAGTTTCGTTCTATTGGTCATAAATACTCAGTATAAAAATTCAACAAGACAACTGGTTAATAAGTATACAATTTTTCATTAAAAGACTTTAGTAAATAAAGACAAAGTTAAAAGTGAAAAGGATAAAAATTGCCCGTTTCAGATATGGATCAATACACCCAGTACATATATGGGTTTTCTAAAAAGCGGCTGGCCAGTAAATATACAACTTCAAAAGATTTCATGAAAAAATTAACAAAATGAATCATAGAAAATCTGGTCCATCTGTGTCAGTTTTATGAAGCATCCCGTACATAAATTGCAAAAAACATTTGACACCGTGTGTAGAAATATCTATTTGAAAATTTAGGTAGGTAGTGAAATGAGAAAAAAATCCTAGTCCGTCTGTGTCATTTTTATGAAACACTTAGTATATAAATTTGCAAAATGCCTCTGAGTTCTACAATATAACATTTTTCATAAAAATATTGCCACAACAAATTTCTGAAATATACAGAAGAATCTAGACCGATAATTCGCCAAAATCTCGTCTAGTTACTAAGCATAAAACATGATCAAAAGATTCAATATGTAAGTAAAACGAAAAAATGTAAAAAATGTAAGGA
The DNA here is from genome assembly GCF_000390285.2 of Anoplophora glabripennis. NCBI lineage: Eukaryota > Metazoa > Arthropoda > Insecta > Coleoptera > Cerambycidae > Anoplophora > Anoplophora glabripennis. The sequence goes on along the minus strand of NW_019424239.1, from coordinate 1,073 downwards.
AAAATCTGATCCAGACCTCTGTCAATTTTATAGAATACTTTGTACATAAATTTTCAGAAAACCTTTTGTTTAGTAAATATGAAATTTTTCAACAAAACTTTAATAAGTTGAAAAAATTAGGAAAATAAAGTTATATGTGGCCTCGATTCTGTTCCGCATTAATTTTATGGAATACCTTGTATATATAGAGTTTCAAAAACGCATCTGGTTAATAAATGTAGTTTTTTTTCAACAGATTTTAAGAACTAAAATTGACTTCAACAAATACTCGTAAAGTAAAAATGTTAACGAATATTCTATCCTCCGTGACTCTATGTTGGGTCAATTTTATAGAATATTTAGTATATCGTGAAGTTTAAAAAAATATATAAAACTTTTCATCAAAAGTTCTCAATAAATAAAGTAGAATAAAATACAGAAAAATATGAATGTCTGAACAGGATCAACATTGTTGGAACATCCAGTATAAAAATGTTCAAAAATTGCATCTTGTTAGTAAATACAACATNGTCAAGTCAAGGTCATCGACCTCTGGTCGTCTGGGATCAAGGCCAAGTCAAGGTCATGACCTCAGGTCGTCTGGGGTCAAGGACACGCCAAGGTCAAGTCAAGGTCATCGACCTCTGGTCGTCTGGGGTCAAGGACAAGTCAAGGTCATGATCTCTGGTCGTCTGGGGCCAAGGTCACGTCAAGGTCAAGTCAAGGCCATCGACCTCAGGTCGTCCGGGGACAAGGTCAAGTCAAGGTCATGACCTCTGGGCGTCTGGGGACAAGGTCGCGCCAAGGTCAAGTCAAGGTCATGACCTCTGGTCGTCTGGGGACAAGGTCACACCAAGGTCAAGTCAAGGCCATGACCTCTGATCGTCTGGGGTCAAGGTCGCGTCAAGGTCATGTCAAGGTCATCGACCTCTGGTCGTCCGGGGACAAGGTCACGCCAAGGTCAAGTCAAGGTCATGACATCTGGTCGTCTGGGGTCAAGGTCATGACCTCTGGACGTCTGGGGACAAGGTCAAGTCAAGGTCATCGACCCCGGTTCATCTAGGGTCAAGGTCATGTCACGGTAATGACCTCTG
>NW_019424238.1:0-2006 GCF_000390285.2 Anoplophora glabripennis | reverse complement strand
ATATAAATAATCACACTAAATTTTTTTACTTATTTTATTTGTATAATATAATATATAATACATATATAAAAATGAGTAAGCCTATTTTTGTCACTGTTTTTTTTACCATAACTCGATTAATTTTGAGGCTATAGTATCCTACAAAAAAACATTTTAAAGATAACTTCAAGAGCTGTAAGATCGTTTGTATATAAAACCTTTTAAGTCCTTAGTTTTTTAAAGGAAAAGGATCGAAGGGCCCGAAACAGGTCGTTTTTTCACTAAAATGGATACTTCAAGCGGCGATATCTCCTTTACTTTTTATGCTATAGGAATAAAAAAACAAAATATTTGTTGAAAAAAAAGCTACATTTTTGTTATCTATCATTTTTTACGTATCTTTCATAGTTTCAGAGTTATTATATAAATAAGGCAATTTTTTTTTAATAATGAAAAATACGTTTTCAACTTTTACCGTACAAAAATACGCATTCTAAACCTGTCTAACTTCAGGATCGTACGAAAAACACTAAAACAAAACTAATTGGAAAGGGTCTACGACTAATTTTAATTCTGATGGATATGGTATAGCGCTTACTGCTCATTTTTCCTTAAAAAATATGAGCAAAAATATGCTCTACTTAACTTTTATAAGTGCTCATTTTGAAGGTCTTTTTGAGTACTACAAAAAACTCCTGGAGCGTTATACACGCAAAATTAATCCTTTTTCCGTTATTTGACGTTGTATACATCGATTCGAGTATTCCCCATAAAACAAGTCCCCTTCCACTATAACTATATTTCGCTTTGTATAGGACGTACAACACTTTTAAAAAACGATTTTCTTTGTTTATTTATAAGCTACATTTTTGTCCATTACACTATTTTTAATAAAATGTGTAGTTTTTGAGTTATTCGCGAAAATTACTTTGAAAAAGTTTTTTTTTTCACTCAAAATTACAAATTTTCATTCGTGATTAACTAAAAAACTATTGATTTCTCGAAAAAATTCTTCTAATATTTTTTGCTCAAAATTTTATTCTCTATCGAATTCCAGCGTTATTTTTGAAAAAAATTCCACCCCCAACAGGGTGGAAGCGTCTATCGGCGCTATCACTAATGTTTATTGACCTTTTCTCTATCTGTCAAATTTCAAGTCGATCGGTTCAGTTTCAAAGAATTCGGAGGTGAAAAGCTTCAATGACTGTACTAATATATACCTTAGATAAAGTTAAATATTTTTCAAATTATTAATTTCAATTGTGAAATTATTCCTTTTATAAACATATACTTATAACAAAATAATTTATAAACAGTACAAATGTAATTGAAAAAGTGTTTAAGACACTAAGTACTTGACAAGGTACGAGACTGACAAATATACCTGTTTCAACATTTATCTGTACTTATTTGATAGTATAATGATACTATTTCCCTGGAAAAATATAATTTTCTTTTAATATATAACTGTATTTTGCTTGTTTGTCTCTTTGTTACCCAAGATCCAGGGCCGCCTGTGACGCCATTGCTGCAAACCAAAATGACTTTCATTTCTCACGACAAAGCTCCACCCGTCATCTCCGTTATATTTCAACAATACCGCAAGTTTATGTAAGCGTAATTAATGAAGAAAACCATTTTAATTGGATAGATTTATCATAATTACTGCATTGTCGGTAAATGACGCTAAAATTTATGTCTAGTTTAGCTTAGACAAACTTGAATATTGGAGGGTCAAGTTTACCGTCTGTCCAAATAAGGTCAGTGCTGCGTGTGTGCTCAGTATAGTCTTGCAAGAACGGAAAAGGCTATTCCAGTCTGTAATCGAGGATATCAAACTTGTCTCTAAGAATTGTACAGAAGCTTCCGTGTTTCAAATTCATAAAAATAGATCATTTTGTAGAATATAATATGGCTCTGAAGTTAAAAAATTAGTAAGACCACCAGCGAGGCAATCATCCCAGTAATTCTTGAACCATGTGTCGCTATTGAAGCAGAAAAATCAAACGTAGTTATTTAAGGTCTTA
>NW_019424237.1:0-2004 GCF_000390285.2 Anoplophora glabripennis | reverse complement strand
GGGGTCACAATTTTTTCATTACCGAAAGCTCGAAAGCACTTACACAAAAACCGATAATCACAACGTGTTCATTGACTCCAGTTACATACGGAACCGTCCTTAGAAGGGCGCTTTATTTTTTTTTAATTTTCATTTTCAAGTCCAACGATTTTCACATAAAGTTTTGGAACTCGGAAAAATCTGAAAAAATGTCAGTTGACTATAACGACTCTGACCAATCCAAAACTACATTTAGTTTTCTTCTAGCTCCATCAGTTTTCAATATTTTTAATTTTTTCCTTCCTTCCATTAAAGATTTTGTTCGGTAGGCAACATACAATACAATACAAGTGTATACTTGGCTGCATAAGAATTCCTAAAATATATATTTTGCACATACTTCTATAGGATAGAAGTATGTGATATTTTGTCGGAGTCCTAATTTTTTCCTTAACAAAAACACACAAAAACCGATCATCACAAAGTGTTCATTGACCCCAGTTACATACGGAATAGTCCTTAAAAGGACCCTTTACTTTTTTTAAATTTTTATTTTCGAGTCCCATCGATTTTCTCAAAAAGTTTTGGAACTCGGAAAAATCTGAAAAAATTTTGATTGATTATAATGACTGACCAATCCAAAACTGCATTCATTGTTTCCTTCTAGTTCCATTTAAAATTTTGTTCGGTAGGCAACATACAATACAATACCTGTATATACTTGGCTGCATAAAAATTACTAAAATATATATATTACCGGAGTCAAAATTTTTTCCTTAAAGAAAGCATTTACACAAAAACCGATCATCGCAACGTGTTCATTGACCTAAGTTACATTCGGAATCATCCATAGAAGAGCGCTTTAATTTTTCTTGAATTTTAATTTTCGAGTCCATCGATATTCTTAAATAGTTTTGAAACTCAGAAAAATCCGAAAAAATGTCGGTTAACCATAAAAACCTTGACCAACCCAAACTGAATTTCTCTCTAGCTCTTACAGCTTTAAATATTTTCAATTTATTTCCTTCCAGTTCTATTTAAGATTTTGTTTAGTAGGCAACATACAATACAATACTTGTGTATACTTGGCTGCATAAGAATTGCTAAAATATATATTTTGTTGGAGTCAAAATTTTTTCCTTAACGAAAGCACTTACACAAAAACCGATTAACGCAACGTGTTCATTCACCCCAGTTACATACGGAACCGTTCTTAAAAGGGCGCTTTAATTTTTTTAAAATTTTCATTTTCAAGNTTACACAAAAACCGATTAACGCAACGTGTTCATTCACCCCAGTTACATACGGAACCGTTCTTAAAAGGGCGCTTTAATTTTTTTAAAATTTTCATTTTCAAGCATCGATTTTCTCAAAAAGTTTTGGAATTCAGAAAAATCTGAAAAAAAATCGGTTGTCTATAACGACTGTGACCAATCCAAAACTACATTTAGTTTCTCTCTACCTTTATCAGTTTCCAATATTTTTAATTTTCTTTTTTCCATTTACATTTAAGATTTTGTTCGATAGGCAACATACAATACAATAGCAGTGTATACTTGGCTGCATAAGAATTCCTAAAATATATATTTTGCCGGAATCACAATTTTTTCTTTATCGAAATCACTTACACAAAAACCAATTAACGCAACGTGTTCATTCACCCCAGTTACATACGGAACCGTTCTTAAAAGGACGCTTTAATTTTTTTAAATTTTCATTTTCGTGTTCATCGATTTTTTCAAAAAGTTTTGAAACTCAGAAAAATCTGATAAAATTTCACTTGACTATAACGACTTTGACCAATCCAAAACTGAATATAGTCTGTCTCTAGCTACGTCAATTTTCAATATTTTCAAATTTTTTCCTTCCAGTTCCATTTAAAATTTTGTTCGTTATGTTGTTTGTTGTTGTAGGCAACATACAATACAATGCCAGTGTATACCTGGCTGCATAAGAATTCCTAAAATATACATTTTTCCGGTAACAATTCTTTGAAAATTTTTCTTGTAGTTAAGTACATTCCAA
>NW_019424236.1:0-2011 GCF_000390285.2 Anoplophora glabripennis | reverse complement strand
GCTGAAACCATATGGTGTCATCAGGAATATCAGGGTCATTATCGTTAGAAAAAATTACTGCAAGCGCTGGAACAAGGTAATTTTGTAAAAACGCTAAATATCTTTCTCCTGTAAGGGTTCTTTCAAAGAAGAAAGGCCTTACTATTATGTTGTCAACTATTCCAGCCTACACATTTAATTTCTGTGGGTGTTGGGTATGTGCATCTGCCATCCAATGAGGATTTTCCCGACTCCAATACCTGCAAGTTGGACGGTTTACTGTACCATTGAGATAAAACGTGGCCTTGTCTGAAAAAAGTATTTGCCGTTGTAAATCTCTATTTACTTGACATAAATCCATCATAATTTCACAAAAGTGTAAGCGGTGGTCGGGATCGTCTTCATTGAGTTCCTGCACAAGTTGAATTTTGTAGGAATGATATTTTTCCTGCCTCAGGATACGTACTGTGGTCTGACTAATTTCATTGTTTAATGCAACCAACCGTGAAATATTATGAGGAATATCTACCATACTTATCAAAATGTTCTGTTTGTGATCTTCACCAACGCTTGGACGTCCAGGTTTTGGAATATCTACAACATTGCCAGTTTCTCTAAATTTAGATTCTATCTTACTGACTGTTCATGATGGGCTGATACGGCAATCTGGATGTTTTTCATTAAATAAATCGCAAACTTCCTGCTGCATTCTAGTCATATCCCCGCATCCGATAAGAATTCAAATTTCAATTTTTGTATGACAGTTAAATCTGCCATAATACTTTAAATTCAGCAATAATTTTTATATTGCTTACAAAACTTAAGCCCCCCAGAGACACGTTCTTTTTGGCAGTTTTACCCGTACAGTTTTATCTGTACGGGTAAACACGACCAACGGTAACAGCCACACACTACACGTGTTTTTTGTTGTTTATTTTGAAATCGTGGTGTCATTAACATCAACCGTTCTGCGATGGAATATACGATAACACTGGTAGTGGCGGCGGCAATTGCTATAAAATTTAAATCTAAAAAACAAAAAAACGTTGAAAATGGGTTAAAGAATGGTTACTTAAAAGAAAATAATTTTCGCACGTAAATCTTTTACATGAATTACGACTAGAGCCGGGACTCTCTTCTCTTCTCTTGGTGTTTCCTGGTCTGTGAGAAACAATAAATAATCGTAATACCATAAAAGGGGCTTATGTATCTCGTCATTCCTTAAACCAGATTTTTTAGATTGCAGGACCTTTTTTTAATTCTTTTCTAAAGCAACCACGTAGAGAATTATTATTTTTTTTACGGTACCTTTCATTGCAGAATTTATCATCAACTCCTTTTAATTTAATTACCATATCTTGGTAGGCTTTATTTTTTTTATCCCTATCGGAATAGTCCGAAGATTTAACTTTCAAAAGGCATAGATGGCTTCTGTAGAGTTCTATAAACTCGATTACAAATTGTTTGTTAAAATTTCTTAGATCTGTAATTTTTAAAGTGAAGTCGCAAAATACAAAAATGCACTGCAAAAGACTTCTAGCACTTCACTGAAAAAAAAGCGTCCTTTTTAACTGCATCGTCACATACACGCATAGACTTGAACGAACACGTTCAAAACGGACGGTTTTAATCAAGCTGGGACAGATATTTTTAAACGCGGGGAAGAACGACGGTTTTTAGCCACACACCGGCAGTTTTATCCGTACAGATAAAACTGTACGGTTAAAACTGACAAAAAGAACGTGTGTTTGTGGGGGCCTTTAGAAAGTCGGTATGACAGTGATACTTTGTAAAGATTTACACCTACGTGATCCATAAAAAAACTTCAGGCATTTCGAAAAACTAAATTTGCTACGTTTTTGCTTTATTTTAATTGATTTGGGTTTTCTAACATTCAATCGTCATTTACTCGAAAACTTTCCTATGTAAGATGGCAACATTTTAATACTGTCGGATCGACAATGAAACGATCTTTCAGAATCAAGAAAATAATAGAGGGTTGCTATTTAAAAAAAATGTCGATGACGTCATT
>NW_019424235.1:0-2001 GCF_000390285.2 Anoplophora glabripennis | reverse complement strand
TAATAAAATTCACGGCGTCATCGCCCGTGACAGGGACTAACAATTAAATGTTTAATAGTTTTTATAATGTTTGTATTGATATTATACGGATCCATACTTGACGTGTTTTTAAGTTAACTTACAATTTCTCTCATTTCATTGAAGATGACTTCATAATAATAATTAATGCGTGGATTAACATGACATACATAATCCTCATTAGGACTTGGCAGGTTATTAATAATATTATGAGCAATATTAGCAAAGAACTGAAGAAATATATGTGCATTAATTTGGTCCGGAGGTGACTCCACCTCATAACTTGCACCATGTTTTTTTATGACTTTCCACATGGCAGCCTGAGGATCACTAGAATTATTGATAAAATAGTCGTTAGCATTTTTTTTTTGCTTTAGAAATTTCACGGCTATATCTACCCCTAACGGAATTTATCACATCATTAGTGACAAAACTATAAATATCATTCAAGAAACATATAATCCCTCTCATTCTTAAGGTCATCAAACCAGCATGCACCAGGCAGATTAAAACTGCTACGAAGTTTAGTTTTTAGGGGAAAGCTAAGTTGAGGTTGGATAAATAGATAAATCGCTTAGTTGTATGACATAGTTTCCTTAGTTAATTTGCTTAGTTTAACTTAGTCGTTTAGTTTTAAGTTGGTCACAGCTTTAAATTCGTCTTTGCCTCTATAATTAATTTAAACGTATTTGCTTAACAAGGTAAATAAGTCAGTATTGTATTTATTTGCTGCAGTATATTTTTTTGGATTCCGATTTAGGTCTCCTTAGTTTTATTTTATTTTAATTTACTACCTATAATTCGTATAGTATATATATATTTTTTAAGTATAATTGCCAGTCGCACAAGGACACATTTTTTTAAATAATTAATTTTTATTTACTTACTCAAAACATTAATTTCCAAGATAGAATCATACATAAAATTTTAACTAACACATAAAACAACATTCAACACAACAATATATATATTTTAAGTATAATTGCACAAGGACACATTTTTTTACATAATTAGTTTTTATTTATATTTATGTTGAACAATTTATATCTATGTTATCTTGACTTTGATAAGAGCGGTTATAAGTGTGCGCTGTCGTCGGTAAAACCCCCGCCAAATACTAAATAATACTACACGGATATATTTTATTACCTTATATATATAGATACTTACCTAAATAAAGAGATACTTTTCTTTAAAAAAAAGAACTGATTTGATAATTTACTTACCTTAAAATAGTGACGCCCTGGGTTTTCTTGGTTTTAACCGGATAGTATAGCAGCACTGCTAATCCACGTGGCGCTCCAAATATTTATCCTATTTCACCCCGCTTGTCTTCACTGCAGCTGGCAGGCTACACTAGTGATACCACAGACAAAATAGCTATCACCAAGCTATATTGTCTGTGGTAATACTTAGGTGAGTAATTCTGTAGGAACGTCATAATGTTAACGTTTTCCATTCTTTAACAATAAATAATACTCAAATAAACATTCACCGCATGTGCTAAATCGACAGCAATAAACTGGTGGCAGATTAAGTTCTTGTTTTGAAGTTCCACTAAAAATTTCACAGCCATCCTCGCAAGAAATTATGCGATATCTGTTGACTACACGAAAACAGTAAATACCTTAAAAACCAGGAGATAAAGGTATAGGGAACCATTATATCATTCGAAGGAGAACAAAATTGTTCATCAGGTTGCGCAAAAATATTCAGGGTGTTCCAAAAGACAAAAATTAGTTTTCGCGGCTCTGAAATATTTTGACGGAGCAATAATGAAGAATTGAATATTTTTTACTGTTTATGAAATAATACATTATTTATTGCAACGTTTCAACCTTTAAAAACCACCCTTATTGCAGGAAATAAAGTAAAAACAATTTTTCACATCTTCATAGCATTTATAATGAATGAAAGACTCATCACCGGTTAAAATATTACTGATGATTCATTGCAACGTTTCAACCCATAATGAGGAATTGA
>NW_019424234.1:0-2011 GCF_000390285.2 Anoplophora glabripennis | reverse complement strand
CCCTCCGTTTGCTTGCTGGCTCAGTTTCGGCTCGCGGTGAAACCTAAAGTATTGTCGGTTGCCTATATTAATAAAAAAACAATAGAAAACATGTCATTTTTTACCACAATATACAGGGTGCAAGAAATTTTACTGCCATTGTTTCAGAACGAGATAGAGTAATCATAAATGAACAAAAAAGTTGTACATCACAGGGGCGTAAGATTAACAGTTTTCAAAATACAGCGAGTATTAATATTGGGGAACATCGCACTATGGTACGAAATGCCTAAAAGCTGGCCAAAACTAAAAATTTATTTCAAATTGTACAAAAGTGGGTATACTGGGGTTTTTAGCCCAACTGATTACGAATTTGATATCAAAATTGAAAAATTCGAAATGGCGGATCCAATATGACGGATTAAATTTGAAAAAAGTCGAATAAACTGATAAAAGTAGGTGTTTCGGAGTTTTTGACAACAGCGATTACGAATTTCATATTGAAATTAAAAAAATTTAAAATGGCGGACAAAATATGACAAAAGTGGAATAAACTAACGGAAGTGTGTATTGGGGTTTTTGACCGCACTGATTATGCGAAAATTCAATTTATTGTAAAGCAGACAAATTACAATTCTTAAAAATTCGTCATATGATCATAGCCCAGTCGGGTTGTCATTTAACCGGGAAAAAATTAGGGACTACAATTTTATTGTTCTAACCTTTAGGGGGGTCAATAGTAGTGTAAATTCAGAATCGCGACTGAATTCCACCCCTGCGTCAGCTGCCATCTTGAATTTAAGGAAAAATCGTTTTTGCTCAATATCTCGGCCATTTTCAACTTTACAACAAAAATGGTAAGGACTTAAGTTGTTGCAAATACGATTATCTACATCTTCTTTCATTACAAATTTTATCGTGCAATCGATATTTTTCAAGTTAAGAGGAAAAATAGTGACAGTATAATTATTGAATTATCTCGTTTGTTATCGACTTTACGACATAAATATACATAAATAAAGTTGGAAAGAATTATATTTTCTACAATTTTGATCTCTTTGATTTTTTCGCTATAACCAATATCTAAGGTCCTACACTTGCGGTAAAGACGCGAGCGTAGGATCTTGCGGGAGTTGGTTTCAAAAGAATAGTTTTTGCTCAATATCTCGGGCATTTTCAACTTTACAACAAAAATGGTAAGAACTTCAGTTGTTGCAAATGCGATTTTCTACATCTTCTTTCATTACAAATTTTATCGTGCGATCGATATTTTTCAAGTTAAGGGGAAAAATAGTGACAAAGTATAATTATTGAATTATCTCGTTTGTTATTGATTTTACAACATAAATATACATAAACAAAGTTGGAAAGAATAATATTTTCTACAATTTTGATCCCTTTGATTTTTTCGCTACTACCAAAATTTAAGGTCCTACGCCTATGGCAAGCCTAACTAAGCTCAAGGGATCAACATTCCATAGGCCTGACGTCACCGCAAGCGTAGGACCTTAAATGTTGGTAGTAGCGAAAAAATCAAAGGGATCAAAATTGTAGAAAATATAATTCTTTCCAACTTTGTTGATGTACATTTATGTCGTATAGTCAATAACAAACGAGATAATTCCATAATTATACTTTGTCACTATTTTCCCCCTTAACTTGAAAAATATCGATCGCACGATAAAATTTGTAATAAAAGAAGTTGTAGGAAATCGCATTTGCAACAACTTAAGTCCTTACCATTTTTGTTGTAAAGTTTTTTTACTTATTGCCCTTTACTATTCCATTTATATGTATTTTTCCAAACATTATTTTTACTCATTTTATAACAAGTGCAATACTCTTTTCACTTTTTGTTCCACATTAACGAAATAATTGAATTACAATTTATTGCAACTTTTGCTTTATATATATATCGTAAAATTGAAAGCGCAGATTTTTTTTCATAATATTATAGTGAATTGGTCATAGATTACGGGTCAATAAGTAATTTAGCCTTATGGTGCCTTATATATAACTTTTAAGTTCACTT
>NW_019424233.1:0-2030 GCF_000390285.2 Anoplophora glabripennis | reverse complement strand
GACTGTAATCTGTAGGTGCTATGAATAGGCCAGGAAAAAGAGCTGAGAAATGACCATCTTCCGACTTTTTCTTTCGGCAAGCTGAATTTATCACTATAGATGCTAAATATTATATTACTAATATTACATATTAGTTTCCACAGTCATAAAAATGGGGGAAAGATTATTTACAGACTGGTTAATTGTATAATGTTTAGGTAAATTCACGTTTTTCGCTTATAACCTTTTTCCGTTCATTTCTACGAGAAAACAGTAAAGTACTTTTCTTTTCGTCTTCAAAAGACTTACAAGACTAACCCTCGAGCGTAAAAAAACATTGATTAGATCAAAAGTTATAAACAGAAGAAGTTTATTTATGATTTTCGAATTAAACCTTTAGGTATAAACTTTTTATTATTATCACAACATTTTGGCATTGCATCCTCTCATTCTTCTAATAACTCACACGAAATCTGGAATCGGTAATTTGAATAGTTTACAAGTTATGGCCTTATAAACAAATTAATTCAAAATATTTATGTACGTTATAAAACATCATTTATCCTTTACATAAATAATTTCCCAATCTTTTCCTGAATAAAAATGCAACAACAATTTCACTTAAAATTTTTAATGAAATCAATGATTTTTCTCATGATTGTTCGTAATTTTGAGCAATTCCAATAGATTCCTTTCGTAACGTAGTATCAAATATAAAAAAAATGATCGATTTATCGTAAATAGTTCCCAAGAAAAGTTCTATTCTAGTTGCGCCATCGATTTTGAAGAACGAGAACGAATTTTTTCAAACGCCATGCTTGCCGTCGTTCGTTTCCCCCACCCTTCCGCCGCGCCACGGCTCACCGAAAAATCAAGTGACCCACTGACTTTTGACAATATGCATTTAACATATAACACAAATAAAATATTTTTATCTGGGAAAGTACTCGGGTTGCCGGTTATGACAGTATTTTTTTTGCTGCTACCAACCTAATTTGTAACAATAGGCCGTCAACTTTGTCTGTAACTCCGTTGTTTTTCAACGAATCTTGACAATTATTTTTTTAACTTAAAGCTCTTTTCATAAGCTTTCCGAATATGTAATAATGTATAACTAAATCACGCGCGTGCGTCGTGCATTTCATTTTGCAACTAAGGCTAAAAAATGAAATCTATAATCAAAGAAATCAGTGCGATTGTGGAAGACCCTCGGGATCGTCCAGACTAATAATTAGTTAAATTGATTATAAGGCCATAACTTGTAAACTATTCAACTTACCGATTCCAGATTTCGTGTGAGTTATTAGACAGTGATAACGAATGAGAGGATGCGATGCCAAAACGTTCTGGTAATAATAACGCAGTTTATAAATGTTTAATTCAAAAGTCATAAATAAACTTCTGTTTATAACTTTTGATCTAATCAATATTTTTTTGACGCTCGAGGGCTAGTTTTGTAGGTCATTTGAAGACGAAAAAAAAAAGTACCTTACTGTTATCTCGTGGAAATGAACGGAAAAAAGTTATAAGCGAAAAATGTGAATTTACGTAAAAATTATACAATTAACCAGCCTGTAAACAATCTTTCCCCCATTTTTATGACAGTGGAAACTAGTATGTTATTGTACGTAATATTTAGCATCTATAGTGATAAATTCAGCTTGCCGAAACAAAAAGTTGCGTCCAACTTTATATTTCCTGGCCTATGAAAGCATGATTTTCTATATTATCGTTAGTTAAACGAGTGCGAAACGAGTCATACTTTCCTAGCACCTATAGATAAGTAAGTTGCTCTCTGCCAATAAGTATAAAGTACTGCTTTGTGACAAGAGGCATTGAAAATTTAGATAGGTATGACATACTTTACTCATTCTCAAAACATGTCTGTAGATGGTCATAATAACCAAATCGTCTATCTGGTGATGAATAATCTTAGTTGTTTACAAAATTTGCGGATGTAAATCAGTCGTGGATGGGACTGTAGTCCGCAAAGTAGTTGTTTCCCACGATATCATTGGTTAAAAAGAACTAAAGTAATTGTCTCATTCTCT
>NW_019424232.1:1786-2329 GCF_000390285.2 Anoplophora glabripennis | reverse complement strand
AACATTTTTATGAAAATTTCCAAACGGTGCGAAATATTTTTATGAAATTTGGTAATCCGGGGTATTTAAGGGTGCCAAATACGTTAATCTAATTATTTTTTGTATATTTCATAGAGGGCGCTAGTTATGCTACATTCTTTTTACATTTTAAGTTCTATTTTTTTTAAGGTTAGTTTTTTTACCATTCGGGCTCCAATTTATATTGTACAATTTTATTTTCTAAAAATAATGTACTCTTGTTAGACCTAATATGGACGATTTTCGAGAAAAAAGGCTTTTAATTAAACTTACAATATTACACTATAAAATAAGTGACTTTTCTCAAAGTAAGCTTGGGGAGATAGACATATAGTTCATATGACAAAAAATTCTTATTTTTTGTCGTTCTCACCCCCTGTATTTACGGGAGGTCTTTCTGAAACACCCTGTATTGTATATTTATATGGAATTTTGCTTAATACATGAAAATACCTTATTAGAAATTATAAATACATGTGCACATTTTTTACGAAATTTTTTTCATCTTTAACGGAATTTACCAAA
>NW_019424232.1:0-1726 GCF_000390285.2 Anoplophora glabripennis | reverse complement strand
TAGTCACTAAACACAAGTCGAATTTTACTCTACTGCACTAGCACGTCTTCGTATATTCAGCTCTAAGACTGGATTGATCTGTCACAATACACTGGCTCCTGCCCTATGATGTATCCAGTAAAATATACTAATGTACACCCATTACCTGTTAGCATTAGTGTTACCCGATAATTACCTGAAACGAAATATTAGCACGCCCATGGCCGGTTCTTATCTCGGGGTTTTATTACTCTCTTTAATTTCCAAACAGACTATAGTATGTAGGAGAATGTTCCCCAAGGACCTATTCTAGGGCCAGTGCTTTGTGAGATTTATGGCAACGAATTATCATTGTTTGTAAATGATCAATAATACAGTTGTATGCTAAAAATTATACAGGGTGTCTCATTAATATTGCGAAAAGTTTAGGGGGAGTTTCTTTGTCCAAAAATAAGAAAGAAAGTTCCTATAAATCTATGTCCGAAAATGCTTCTTTTCGGAGATACAAGGTGTTGAAATTTAGAGAAAATACAAGGTTTTCACTAATATCTGGATAACCCTAATTATGATTTTTTGAAATTTGGTATGTTTGATTATAAAAACTTCCAGTTGCATTAAGACGTTGATGAAGACGGGTGAAGATATATGCTGAGGAATTATACGATCAGGGTATTTCTGCTCATAGAGGCGCCTGACGGCTAATGAATTACCGTCGGCAAAGCCATAAAGAAAATGTATATCGCTCATTTCACTATCTGTATAATTCATTTTGAAAAGCAGCAATTGACAACTACACAGTTCAAGTACTTATTAAAATCACACACTTAAGCTATTAATTTTTTGCTCGAAAACGAAGCAAGATATCAAAAAAAGTAAAGAGACAAAAAAGTTGTATTTTTTATCGCATAATTAGAAAAACATATGACACCTAAGAAAAAGCAGTGACGTCTGATATGTTTACTTATTAATATCAACAGAATATTGCGAAAAAATTCAGGGGGAGTTTTCTTGACCAAAAATAAGAAATAAAGTTCCTATAAATCTATGTCCGAAAATGCTTCGTTTCGGAGATTCACAGGGTATTGAAATTTAGAGAAAATACAAGGTTTTTACTAATATCTGGAGAACCCTAATTCCGATTTTTTTGAAATTTGGTACCTTTGTTTATAAAAACGGTAGACGTCTTCTGATGTAATCTGATTTATTTTATCTATTCCAGCGGCGTCCGCGGACTCACTCCTGTTGATATTATTAAGTAAACATATGAAACGTCACTGCTTTTTCTTAGGTGTTATATGATTTTCTAATTGTGCGATTAAAATACAATAATATTGCATTTGGGTTCTCGTCCGCCCATACATCATTATTATGAAAGTTCATTATGGCTTTTCTAGAAAAATTCGCCTCATCCGTAAATAGTACTTCAGCTAAAAATTGAGGATTTTCCCCAATTGTTTATCGTATCCATCGACATAAATCTATTCTTAACGGAAAATCAGTCGGTAAAAGTGAACTGAACCCGTTGCATGTGATAAGGGTATAGAAGATTATTTTTAAATCCTGAAAATTGTAGAACGACTTGCACATTTCACTATTTGTGTAATTCAATTTGACCAGCAGGAATTGACAACTACACAGTTCAAGTACTTATCAAAATCACACACTTAAGCTATTAATTTTTTGCTCGAAAACGAAGCAAGATTTCAAAAAAAGTAAAGAGACAAAAAAGTTGTATTTTTTATCGCAT
>NW_019424231.1:0-2005 GCF_000390285.2 Anoplophora glabripennis | reverse complement strand
TAAAGAAGAACAACTGATGGAAATTAACTATAAAAATATCACCCTGTAGGTGGAGACATACTTTAAGCTCAAAGAATTACTTATAATCAGACTTACAATAATAAATTTAACGAAAAAATTGCAAGAGTTAAAAATATGCAAATAGTGGTTTCTGCAGATTATTTGATAATATAAAAAAACATGGTATAAAATATTTATAGGAGACCAGTCCGATAATGAAGTCCAAAAGCTCTTATCGAATATAATTTTGAAACATTTTTACTAAATTTCAACACAAGATAAACTAATAGAAGAGTTAGTGAAGGTTTAAAACAGAAAATGAAATAAAACTCAAAAGATACATTTATTTATTTATTTATTTATTAAAATATACACTATACCATAACAGTTTCCACATTACACAGCTATTTACGAATATAGTATTTCTAATAAATGCGTTGTATCTACTTCAATAAACATAACATTTATTGAGTTTTAAAAGTGACAAGTTTTGTAAATTTACTTCTTACTGACATATTAACTAATATGGATGCCTCATGATGAACTCTCACAGTAATATAAGGGGTGAAGAGATAAGAACAATAGAAAAAGAAATTTAAATAAAACAACAACGGTGTGAGATATCAAATTAATTCTCAAATATCAAAGTTATTCCGGCAATAGCATCTCGAATGTTGGCATCGAGCTCGTCCAAAATGGTTGGCTTATTAGCGAAAATAATCGAGGGGTGTCAAGTCGCAGATCGCGGCGGCCAATTGATGAACACTCGCCGTGAGCGTTGAGTGAAATAACTCATTCACTCAACGCCGTGAGTCAAAGACCCAGTCGTCAAATTTCTCCTTTACGTTGGGTCACTTGTATGGCATGTAGCGCCGTCTTGTTAGAACCACGGCTCGGATATATCGATATTGTCGAGCTCTAGCCACAGAAAGTTCGGTTAACATCGCTCTATACCGAGGACCGTTGGCGGTAACTGTGTATCCTTCCTCATTTCGAAAGAACTTTGTTCTTTCCGATGATGCCGCCATGCCATAAACCGCACCAAACAGTCGATCTTTGTGGATGCATTGATGCTTGGTCGAACACTTGTAGCGTTCGCTCCAATAACGGCAATTTTGCTTGTTGACATAGCCGCTGAGCCAAAAATGTGCCTCGTCCGAGATGATTTTTTGGCCAAAATCCGGATCTCCGGCCAACATTTCCAGCGCCCAATTAGCGAACTCACGGCATTGTTTATGGTGGCCCTGTTTCAATTTTTGCGTCAGCACAATCTTGGATGTAGGCCCAAATCCAACCGCAAAATAAGCCAGGTTGACTCTCTGGCGATGCAGAATTCAGCTGATACTGACCGCGACGAGGGCTATGTTTTCTTCACTTCGCACCAGTTTCTGCCTGGTTGGTGGCTTAAGGTCCAAAAGAGTGTACTCACGCTCAAACTTTTCCACAGTGTGACGCACTGCACTACACTGTGACTGCACTGCACTGAAGTCATGATGACGACCGACCTCACGACGAAATTCACGTTGTGTATTTACAACTAAGTCGAAATTTCGATAATATTTTTTAATAATTTTCGCACGTTCGACAAGCGTGAAACGATGCATTATGAAACTGCAAACCTCGCTGACTATTTTGACAGCTGGATGTCATTGGTAAATTTGGCAACATAATAATTGGAAAAACTATCATTGCTATTTGGTCACCCTATACTTTAAGCAAATCAATTTAATCAACTCTAACTCTGTGGTTGTTCATAATATTCTGTGTTTTTATGTGTTCCACCATATAACTCTCAGGGAAAACATGTATATTGTATAAAAGTTTGTTTACAATTAATTACTTCTTCAAAATGTTTTATTTTTTTTAATAGAACATTCCATTTGCCTAATAAGTACTTCAGTTGCCTTACGAATATTTATAACGTCATACGATGGCATAACATAGGATCCCCGATTTTTCAGATGAATTATGCCCGTTTGCACCGACGCGACATTATCCTAAGGAC
>NW_019424230.1:0-2010 GCF_000390285.2 Anoplophora glabripennis | reverse complement strand
TTGCTTTTATACAGAACGGCTGGTAGTGCCGTGTGCAACTTCAGCCGTTGAAACGGCGACTTCGTGGGCCGTGTGCAAAATCGCGGTGCGCCAAACAATTATAATACAGCGGGAGCAAAATAAAATAAGTTCATTACTAAAATATAAATGAAATCCCGAAAATAAAAAAAGGTTCATTACAAGGTCGTAAATAATTTTTTTTGTACGGGTTCACTTAGCTTTGCCGCTTTGCCACTGCAGTGCAGAGCATTGCTTGGCAGGGTATGTTGTTGGTATCATACGTATTATTATTTATTAGTCGATATTATTATTTGTTGATATCGTAACCAGTAAAGGGCAATAGTTATTAAAATAAATATTATACGTAATTATCTAGTAATTTAGCGTGGCTCTCTGGAGACTCTTTGAAGCGGAGGATAACAAAATAACTCGGGAAATTCTCCAAATAGTGGAACCGGTTTTTGTCGAATGTATCGAAACAAATTTACAGTTTAAAAACAAAGATTTACACGTAAAAAGTCAACGTATTATATTAAATTTAATATATATAAATGTCTAAAAATTGAAAATAGTGAACAATGTGATAAAAAAGTTAGGAAACGGATTAACGAATTAACTAAGATATCAAAAACGACAATTTATCCCGTAATTAAAGAAAGATTGATCACGGTACAAAGAGGAAACGGAAAAATACAAAATTAAAGAAAATTTACGATTTTACCAGATGTTATGCGGCGCACAATTTATAATATGTACCTTTAGATATTTTACGACATGCTTTATTACAATTCGATTTTAAACATAAAAAAGGTGACAATCGTGTGGTAATATTGGTAATATAGCTCGGAATATAGTATACCTAGATGAAACAGCGCTAAATTTTTTTGGACGTCTATGGATTACGTAGAAATTATTAGTTAAATGTTTTTATGTGGTTCCAATTGAGATCATAACCACTATACCTTCCATTTTTTTTTAAATAATGAAAAAACGCTCTTAAATACAGAAAATATGGAAAATTATATTTTTCAAAACAAGAGGAAGGCCATCTTTCTGTTTCTTATGTCTATGGGATATTAGAGACATAAAGAATCACATTGAACAGAAAGTATAGCCAAAAAGATTTCCATACAGGGTTGAAAAACATCATCCGCGAATCCTTAGAGGATCCTTCAAATATTCTACTTCCACCATATTAAATTTGGTCTCATGAAATAGTTGGTTAAAGCTTTGGACAAAGATGGCGACTGTTTTGAATAGTTAGGAGAGAAGTTTCAGGAAATAAGTGAAAATAACTGAAAGAAGGTATTTTCGATGGTACTCAAATCCGTACCGTGTTCAGACACGAAAAACTTATCACAAAAATGAATGATACTGAAAGAGCAGTATGGCTTAGTTTCAAGAAAGTCACTGAGAATTTTTTAGGGAATCAGAAGCGTGAGGATTAATAGGATTTAATTGAGGAATTATTGGAAAACTTCAAACAGTTAAATGATGAAATTGCATTTACTAGACATTCATTTTGACCATTTTTTTCTGGAGAACCTTGAAGACCAAAGAACAGGGTGAACGGTTTCACCATGATATCAAGAAAATGGAGCGTCGGTATCAAGAAAGGTGAGATATTAAAATGATGGCAGATTTCTGTCGGATGCTTAAAAGGAAAAGCGAGCCAAAAACAGAAAAGAGAAAGACACATAGATCATCTCTTTTTGCGGGAATCAAATAGCTAATGTTCTATCTATCTCTGGGAAGGAATTTCCCCGATTTTAGGGTTATTATGACTCAAAAAACCGCTGACAGACATAATATATGAAAAATTAAGACGAAAAGTCTAAAGTATAAACATAGGGTCGCAAATGCCTCCTTAACGAGATACAAGGCGTCAAAGTTTCTGTAAAATTAAACATTGCAATAATTCCAAAATGGCTGAACATTTCTATTTCAAATTTGCTATGCGTAGTTAGCACCTTAAGACCAATGTTTGATGTACTGCTCAAAATTTTATGA
>NW_019424229.1:0-2007 GCF_000390285.2 Anoplophora glabripennis | reverse complement strand
ACTTAGATTCACTTAAACGAAATTGTATGAAGTGTCAGTACTTTATTTTTGCTATACAGGGTGTCCCACCGGGTACTGCGTCGATCGATATCTAGGAACTGCTCCGAAAAATTCGAAAAGTTGGCAAAATGGCAATGGCGAACACAACTAAAATATCTATAATTCTCCAGCACTTTCGGTTATACTAGAAGTCGACACCAACTTCGTTGTTTTAAATGGGACACCCTATATATTTTTACATTTTCGTATTCTACGTGAAATTTGAGGATCACTTTATTAAATATTCCCTATACCCGGGAGTTACAGATTTTGATATATTAGTTTTTGACAGATGCAAGGGTTCGCGGAGATGCTAGTAACTATTTTGAGGAGCGTGATATCAAGCGGATTTTTGGTACCTGTAAAGGGCATAGGTAACACTACGTTTTGGTATACCAACAAATTAAAACATTTAATACCAGGTGTTCCATTTTTGCAGTTACATTTTGATAATTTCAAACAGTTATAACTTTGTTAACTTTAATGGAACACCCTGTATTTTTTTACTCTGTCGTATGCAGATTTAAATTTCCTTTTAAGCCATATAATCATTGTTATGCCGTTACTACTTTAAGAGATATTTGCAATTTTCTATTTTCTGGACACTTTCTCGTATCAGACCTTTTGTCAAATTGGCCATGACCAGAAACACTCCAAAAACAATTGAAATAAAATGACATTTGTCAGGTTAGTTGTCAAATTATTGTTGTGTCTGAATAGTTTTTGCCGAAAATTTAAATCAAAATGCCTGAGGATTGTTTAAATTATACTAATGAGGATTATTTCAATATGTTTGTTATTTATGGAAAATGTGGCAAAGTAATTTCAGGAACATGTAGAGAATCTGCTGCTTTTTTCCATAAATAACAAACAAATTAAAATAATCCTCATAAGTATAATTTAAACGATCCTCAGCCATTTTTATTTAAATTTTCAGCAAAAACTATTACAGACAACAATAATTTGACAACTAACTTGACAAATGTTAAGTCATTTTAATTGTTTTGGAGTGTTTCTGGTCATGACCAATTTCACAACAGGTCAGATACGAGAAAAAGTGTCCAAAAAAAATAGAAAACTGTAAATATCTTTAAAAGTAATAACGGCAACCCTAATAATGGTTATATGGCTTAAAAGGAAATTTCAATCTGCATACGACAGAGTACAACAATATAGGGTGTTCCATTTAAGTTAACAAAGTTAGCTATTTGAAGTTATCAAAATATATCAGCAAAGTTGGTATGCCATAATGTAGTGTTACCTATGCCCTTTACAGGTACCAAAAATCCACTTGATATTACGCTCCTGAAAAGAGTTACTACCATCTCCGCGAACCCTTGCATCTGTAAAATTTTTTCTTTAAATATTAATATCTCAAATTCTATAACTCTTAGGTATAGGAAATATTTAATAAAGTGACACTCAAATTTCACTTAGAATCCGAAAATGCAATAATATATAGGGTGTCCCATTTAAAATAACGAAATTGGTGTCGACTTCCGGTATAACCGGAAGTGCTGGAGAGTTCTAAATATTTTAGTTGTGTTCGTCCCTGGGGCATTGCCATGTAGCCAAATTATCAAATTTTTCGGAGCAGTACTTTCCTAGATATCGATCCACGTAATTCCCCGTGGGATACCCTCTATAAGTACAGGGTGGGCGAAACAAAGCGAATAACTCTGAGCTAGGAATATTTGATGGCATCTTTTCAAATAAATTTCTTGTTACAAACTCCACCTCCCCAAAAATTTTAATAATCAAGGAGGGCTAAGTGACACATCATATGAAAGGCTTCTCTATATACCATTCTCTACACAACGTGTTTTATTTTTTGAATTTTCCCGATTAGTTTCGGAGATACAGGTTGTTAAAAAAAAACTACTTTTTACAAATTTAATTTCAAATTACTACATGTCAGCCAATTAAGTGTTCAAATTGATGACCTCCAGCCTATGGAGTACTGTATGG
>NW_019424228.1:0-2007 GCF_000390285.2 Anoplophora glabripennis | reverse complement strand
CAGATACCGCTTAGTCTATTTCTTCACTTTCACTTTCATCACATTGACGTGTTTCATACTCGTCCAATGGAGTTTGTACAAGTTTTTTCCACTGGTGTGCTAAACTTGTTAATTCATCTCTTAGTTTTTGAGGAGTTATTTCTGATTCATATATGAGCCATTTCTCACACAGTTTGTTAAAACCTGGAGCTTTTAAGCCTCAGATCACATGTAATTGTCGGCCAAGGTGAAGTCGACATTTCTTATTTTACTGCCCTAGGTGTGTAATATATACTTTTTTCATTTCTTTCCAAATTTTTTGCTCAAATTTTTTTCCAATTTTTGTTTTTCAATTTTTTTCATATTTTTTTCAAATTTGTTTTTTAATTTTTATTTCAAAAATATATTTCATCCTTCTACAGCGCGGACCGGTCCAAAATGACCGCGGCCCATCGGGAAACCTCCCGAGTTCCCGCATAGCCAATCCGCCTCTGGCCACAATGGACGTTCACTAACATCTGTACATCGTAACAAATACTGAACAGTGTCAATAAGGAACGGCCTCCAACAATGTTCATTATTTGTTCTTAAATTGACATTTTCAAAGTCGCATCCCAATTCTCTCGTCATGGCAAAATTGGTACTTGGACCATCACATGTAACTGAAGTTATAACTATTCCTATTTCGTATAATCGAGTGAGACTTTCATTAATTATATTTGCTTTTTCTTTTGCCGAAAGCGATCTTATAAAAAAATAACCTATTGGTATCTTCCAATGGCCATTATGACAAACTACCATAAGAACAAGGGCTTCAGTTGCCGGTTGTAGTTCATCATTTTCTGTTGGTATTCCTATTTTTACATACCCCCACATTTGACGGCCATCAAAGTCTAACTGTTTTTTAATAGATATTTCATCTAACATCGGAAAACGTATAACCTTTCTACCAACACCTTGTGGTTCATTGACATTTAATTGTAATGCTTCATACGCTAATGTAATAAACCCTGGCTCACAATTTATATTTTGATACCACTTTCTGATGGTAGTTTGATGTGGTAATGCCATGGAAAATTCCTTTCGGATCTCTTCATATGCTTTGCTTGAGTAAAACTGCAATGTTGCCGCAAATTTTCTTAGTGCGGGAAGATAAGTTTCGTGAGTAATCGTTTCATTCTTAATATTTTTCAGATATCTACTCATCAATAGTTGGGATACACTGTAGTAAGTTTTTTCTAAATGATCAGCTGCATTCTCAGATACTATTTGATTTTTTTAAGTACATAATCCAAAACCAGGTTCATATTTAAAACTTTCTTTTTTAATGACCTTATTTGTTGGTTGGCATCATACAGCTTTTCTTTATAAGCAAATTGTCTCTTTTTTAAGTCTGTTCCGCTTCTTAATTTTTGTTGGAGATATACTAAAACAAACAAAAAGAACAATTACTTAGTGGACATTGGATTTTATAAAAAAAAAACAAAAATACTACTTTACCTGTAACTATGGAAGGATTCTTTTTCGCTTTGAACTACTATCGGTACTAGTACTGGTGGTTGAAATATTTGGAGTTTTTTTCAGCCCTAAAAATCATTTTAATTATTATACATATACGATTATAAGGAAATATATAGATAATATTATATGCCTCAAATAAACCAGTGGCGGTTCGTGACAATGAAAATAGGTGAAGCATATTTATTGATTGATTCAAAAAAAAAGCACCGCAGCCGAAAATTTTCAAATTTTCAAGGTCAAACGGCTTTAAATGAATCTGGAAATTTTAGTTGAATTTGCTATATTACCGAAAAACTGACGTTGGCGAAAAGGATTTAAATTTTATAAAAAATAGAAATATTAGTTCGACTCGTGGACTTAATGATAGGTACAGATACAGATGTTAAGCGGCGAATTCGCCATATTAAAAAAAATGTCTAGGAACTGTCAAAGTTTTTCGTCCATCACGACAATTAACTGGTACTGGCACTTTTATGCTTCCTAATTCAAATATTTCTTTAAAATTCC
>NW_019424227.1:0-2014 GCF_000390285.2 Anoplophora glabripennis | reverse complement strand
ATCGTCTTGCTACCTATCTGCACACTGTTTTCACTTCAACTCCCCATTTTCGACTCTTTAGGCTTCCTTCCAGAATTTCCTACCTAAGTGCCTGTTTTTTGTGCTTCCTTCTATCGACCGTTAATATTACTTTTTCATTGTTATACAACACCTATGTAGCAGGTGACGTGGAAGTTGATAAGATAAGTACGGTTTTGCACAGTACTGACATCAATCCCAAATAAATCTGACTTTAAAGAACAAAGTTACAAATTACATTGTGATTATTTTTACATCAGTGAAATTGTTATCAACAAATTGTAGACTTTCTAAAATTATCAAACAATATTGTACGAAAGTTTGATACAAATCGTGCCTGTAACTGTTTTAGGAACAATTGTATGAATTATTATGACATTGTTTTTTGTGTGCATTGTTTTAGACGAGATACATCGTGTCTCATTTTGTAGTAAGATTTTAAAGGGCCATACGATAATCACCTTGGTTTTGACCCAGAGGGTCAGCGTCAGAATTTCCACTTGTTTTATCCACAAATAGAAAGAGCAGGAAATTTTACGTTTACAGATGTATATTTTATCTTGGGTCAGATTGACCCCTAGGGACCCTCTGAAGGTCAAATCAGCTTAAATGACCCCTAAATTTGTCCCCAGGGCTCAAAGTCAAAGTCACAGACCGTAAATCATGACCACGGTAGTTTGTACGGAATTTGCCACAAAAATTAAGCAACCTTTTCAGTGTAATTCTTTATCACGTGGTTTCATAAAAAAATATGTTGCTTTATTAATTTGTTTTATTCATTAGTGTTAAAGGTTAAGTGATCTTTGATAATTGTTGTTTGCTTGTGTTGTAGTTTATTCAATAATACATAAATAATGTAAAAATTGTAGACATGCATTTTATGTATGGACATGCCAATAGTAATAGACTTGAAGCTCGTCATCAATATATTAAGGCTTAATTTAATAACAATAATAACCTAGTCCTTTTTCCTCTAGATATCATCAGCAACTCTAAGACAATGGAAAATTTGTTAAAAACTCTATCGACTCTGAAATACCTAGTTTAATTTCGACGCCGGACGTAAAAAACCGAGTTTGATGAAAATCCACATCTATTTTCTTAATATGCATGTTTGGCCTGACCAGAATCAACATGCTTCTACTGCAGCCAGACTTCCTTACTCTTTCTCATTTCTCATTACCCGATTGGGAACCATAAGTAAAACTTATGATGAACAAAGGCGAATTGGACGTGATGGACCAGATCAAAGACTACCTAGATCGCCAGACCTGAATACGCTGGACTTCTTTCTTAAAAATTTGGTGTATCCAGAAGTAGTTGAGAAGTTGCAAGTTCTACAACAGCGAAAACAAGAAGGCTTCTGCAACACAATGAGAGCGTAAGCTGTGATATTTGAGGGGGGACGTAATTAATTTTTAAGATGTAGAGGCTAAACTAACATGCAAAGAAGACAGTTTGAACACCTTTTCTAATAATGTATTTTTCATGAAAGAAAATTATTAAACCTATCAATTACATTTACCATCCGTTTCCTTTAATTATCACCTTGTATGAATAGAATTCATAGGAACTTTTTTTCACCTCAATGAGTGAAAAGTGATCATTTGTGCATGTGCATATCGTCCAGAAAGATTTTAAAATAATATTTTCTCGAAAACGGTGGGACATTTGAAAAGACATTGCAGTATTTTTTTAATTTGTTTTTCATTTACGGAAAATGCTACTATTTTTTGCGTAAGTGCCAAAGGCGTAAAAGTACTAATTAAATAAGTTTTTTGAGAATATCTCCTGAATCTCTAAGTCGGTTTTTATAGGATTTGGAATATGGTTGTAGATATTCTCTCTAAACATTATTAATAAGAAGTTTTAAAGTGGCACACAGGCCGCTAATTCTTTTGGTGATATTTTTTCTAGTATTTTTCTGGAGTATGTATTAAATTGCAGTAAACATGTTGGTGTCAACGAGCATATATGACTTAATCAAATGAGGATT
>NW_019424226.1:0-2015 GCF_000390285.2 Anoplophora glabripennis | reverse complement strand
ACTCGGTGATTTAGGCCACTCGCCTGCGGCTCGTGGCCGTAAACTTCACCTCGTGAATAATACCCATCATTATACGCTCGTTGAATAATATACTATTAACGCTCCCCAAAGAAAAAAGTCACATCTGTTGCGGCCTGGCGATCGTGGAGGCCAAACTTATGGGCAATTATTTCCTCTTCCAATCCATTTATTTGGATACTGGTGGTTTAAAATGGCTCTAACCATATTACTAAAATGAGGAGGAACTCCATCATACATAAACCAATGTTCCAGTTTGAGTTGTACTGGCACCTCGTCAAGTAAATCTGGGAAAGTGTTTTGAAGAAATTCTAAATAAGTTTTGCCACCGATTCGTTAAAATAACTGGACCAATTAAATACCGATCAGTAACACCGATCCAAACGAGGGTTTACATCGGATTATTGATGATAGTTATGTAAATTTATAATACCTTTTTTAAAAACTAACAAGAGTTTTAAGTCCGTCAAGGGGTTAAAAAATTATGTCACATTTTATTGATGCATCATCCCTTATCAACTCTTTGGTTCAAATGGTTCAATTGAACTCTACTTACTGTCGATTAATGCCCTTGGTAACAACGTATACCAATTTGGTTCAAGTATAACTGAGGTATTGATTTTCTTCGAAATTTGAATCGCCACTTTCAAGGCCTATAACTTAACAGGGGTACAGTGTAGTATAAAGGTAAGTTGCGTTAAATCGCCATATTTTTGGTTTCCTTGCATGCCCCTGCTTTGTGTCGGTTCTTATGCGAAACACCCTGTATTTAAGAATACAAAAATGTGTTATAAAATATATTTCTATCACGCGAGCTCGCTATGGGACCTATCACGCTGTTGTACATACTATCTAGCACTTTCCGTGCATCTAACCCCCTATGCTATAGGTCCCATAACGACTCTCACTTGTGATAGAAAATAGTATGTGCAACTCTAGAGTATGAGATGAAAAGACAAAGAGATACATCTAGAGCATCTAGATGTCAATACCGAACTTGCCTTTAGTTCATATAATACAAGGATAACTGTGGTAAAATGTAGACAAATTAGGTATAATATATAAAAAAAATAAAACAAGATGTTTTACAACTAATATTTTTATTAAACAAATATAATATTTTTCTGCAATATTTGAAATAGTTTTTTGAAAATAGGTACCTGACAATGCAATAACTTCTTTGGGACAATCTTCCACAATTTTTGCCTCTAGCTCTTCTAACTTGAGGAAACTGTATAGGTATTCCGTTTGGCAATAAGGTTATTCTTACATTCCCTTTACCAATATATTTGGTTTCGAAATAGTGTTCACAAGGCCTATAATTCTTATATACATCCACAATCCTAGGCAATAAATCGAGTCTATTGCAAGTTTATATACACACTCGAGCACTGCAAACAAAAATAAAAATTCTCCTAAAGATATTCTCTATACTTATGCAATACCATATTACAAGAAAACATACCACATTATTTTAAAAATCAAAATACTTTTTCTGGTTTACAGTTTATAGGTAGGTACTTAAAATAATTATAATAATAATAATTGCCTTTCTAATCCTTACGTAATCTCAAAAGGGTTAATCCTTCACCAGCTTTGGATGACAATCGCGAAAAGCACAATAATAACCATGCATTTTACTGATTTCAAGTTAATTCTAATTGTAAATGGAAACGAAATACAATACAAATAAATCCACTATCAATTAACATTATACAACACAACTGTCCACCGCCAAAAAACTATTGCTCGTTTCTTCTATTTATATTTGGCGGCTCTAACAGCCATTGACAACTGACAACAACACAACCCAATTCGCGCATGCGCATATGAAAACTGTTAACGTAGAAAGCCTTGCTGTCGCTTCTCGTTGATATAGTATTCTCTGGTTACACACACACATAGTACAATTGCGTTGAGAAACGCGATTAACGAAAGACCACGAGCCAATATCAGAATTTCTCAATATTTTTCTCTATGGCCCTATTTGACACTGA
>NW_019424225.1:0-2034 GCF_000390285.2 Anoplophora glabripennis | reverse complement strand
CGTTTGTAGATGGTAAAATTATACTTATTTCTTATTTTCATAAAATTTCACTAAAAAAAAACAAATTATACGCAAGATTTCTTGTGAATCATTCGTTCTGTTCAATAGAAATAATTTCCATTTTGTTTGAAAAATACATTTTTTCCGAAATAAAAAATAAGGGAATCACTTATGAAACCTCTGCTTTTTTATAAGAAGTAGTTTCCACTTTGTTTCATTCCAAAATATTGATTAGAATTCGAGATATCACGAAAATACTGTTTCTGGGGGGTGAGCATGAGGGGTAGTTTGCTTCCGTTTATATCCATTTTAGGCTAATAGAAAAAAAATTTCGTATGATTAAAGAAAAAGTAAAAACTTTTTATTTTATAATGTTACTTCTAATCGTACATTTCTCGCACTAGGGGGTTGTTCACCCCCTAAAAAGAGATTTTAACGAAAACCCCGAAACAGGTCAATTTAATTTTCTCAATTTGTTTACATAAATCATATTTTGAATTCTTTTTGAGCATATATAAATTTTGTACCTATATATAAAAAATGCTTGAAAATTATAGTTATTCTGAAATAAAAAAATAAGAGTAGCAATCCCCAAACAGGGAATCACTTGTGAAACATTTATTTTTTATAAGAAGTAATTTCCACTTTGCTTCTTTCCAAAATATTCCTTAGAACCCCAGATATTTAGAAAAAACTGCTTTTGGGGGCGAATTTTGAGAGTGTATTTCACCCCCTAGATATGTTTTTCCGCTGATAAAAACACCGCTTCCATAGAACTTATTTTCACTACTAAAATAATACTGCAACTATTTAAAGGAGAGCGCAATTGTGTGCAATTGTCAAATGTGACAGATTTTATAATATAAAGACCGCGATCAGGTCAGCCCAGAATAGACCGCGATGCGACGGGACGGGACGGGACCGCGAACGCCTAATGCGTTCGTTTCTAAAAAAGACCGCGATCAGCTCAGCCCAGAACGGACCGCGACGGGACGGGACCGCGACCGCCTAATGCTTTCTCTCCTTAACAGAATTTAGCTACGTTATATTATTTCCTGTTAGTCCAAGATCCTGACTTAGATCGACCTTCACCCATCGTGTTAGTTGTTAAAGTTGTTAATTTTTGTTTATGAATGTAGTTATTGAGTTTTTGGATAAATTTATTTCCAATCGAAAGTAAAATATGTATACAATATGCCAATGTTTGGTCGACATTTTTATTCCTTGCATAAAACCAGGTAGACAGGTGTAAACAGGTAACTTTGATTTGAACTTTAATTTTAAATTTAATTGAATTTTGAATTGAATTGAATTGAATTGAACTGAATTGAATTGAATTGAATTTTGAATTGAATTGAACTTAAAGAAATTGGATGTCGACCAAATCAAGTTTTGTTTATTAATACATTATATCATATATCAAAATTAAAATTTCATTAAAAAACTCGATGGGTGAAGGTCGACCTAAGTCGGGATCTTGTACTATGTGTAATGCGGCGGCTACACGACAGCGACTTGCCTGCACGGTATGATTTGCGCAATAAACACGGAATACTGTGTTGTGGCCACACGATGCAGGTAAAACCGTGCNCCAATCGAAAGTAAAATATGTATACAATATGCCAATGTTTGGTCGACATTTTTATTCCTTGCATAAAACCAGGTAGACAGGTGTAAACAGGTAACTTTGATTTGAACTTTAATTTTAAATTTAATTGAATTTTGAATTGAATTGAATTGAATTGAATTGAATTGAATTGAATTGAATTGAATTTTGAACTGAATTGAACTTAAAGAAATTGGATGTCGACCAAATCAAGTTTTGTTTATTAATACATTATATTATATATCAAAATTAAAATTTCATTAAAAAACTCGATGGGTGAAGGTCGACCTAAGTCGGGATCTTGTACTATGTGTAACAGCTTGAAGTGATATGAATAAACACTTTTATCGCTCACTCTATAGTGGTCACGAACAATGTGTTTTTCATTCCAATATGTTGAATTGCTTAAGAAACATCGTTTCCTTCAA
>NW_019424224.1:0-2173 GCF_000390285.2 Anoplophora glabripennis | reverse complement strand
CTGATCCAGTAAAACAGCATGATGCGACGAAGTACTAGAACCTGAGTTGAAGTGTCATTGCAAAGAATCGTGTTGACTATTTCATTTTTGTTACTTAAACTGTCAGCAACATAACTTTCTTCAACTGTGGCTGATTTCCACCCACCATGTCTCTTGATTGCTAATACATCAACTCCTGTATTATCCAGTAGCGTTGCCGATGTTCTTCGGAATGAACGGCCTGTATATGGTTCAGGATGTTCTAGTTTCAAAAACTGTGCAATCTTATTAGGAATCACAGAAAAGGTATTCTTGCCGACTTGTTGGTTGTAATATCTACCTGCTTGATAGCGCATAAAAAAGCGTGAAATTTCAGTTTTAATTTCCAATCTAATCTTGATATATTTCTTGAGCATTTCTAGATGAGAAACAGAACCCAGACGAAAAAATCTGGAATTGTAACTACAATAATGTCATCGAAATTTGTGAAATTGACGTTGTCCAAAGTAAGTTTGCATAACTCATCAGAACGGCATGCTCCTGCAATGCCTAAGACCGTCACTACCTTCATTAGCAAATATGTGTTATCGGGTGCCCAAAACGAGAAAATCATTAACTTGTTCTCTTGTAAAAACGTTTGACGTTTTAGGTGTATAGACGTCACTCTTACGTTTCAAAAATGCTCTCAGCTTGGGGTATTTTTATACAAGGTAACTTCCTTAATTGAATGAGCGCTTTGAGTTTGATGGGAGTCCCAGGTGTCTGTGCGTGGTCTCGTTCGAGAGGGGACTTCCTAAAGTTTTGTTAACTTATGTCCGAGTCGTCATCATGCGTTGGAGTAAAGAGCAGCGTGCGTTTGCCTTAGAGGCCTATTTTTCCAACGGCCGTTCGTTGGTTTTAACCCAGCGCGCCTTCCGAAATCGCTTTAATACTGCACCATTGGGTCTTGTCCCAGACCGGAAATCAATTCTTTTGTGTGTCACAACGTTCAGGCACACTGGCTCTGTGTAGAAAAGAAGAACTGAAGACGCACGTCCCATCAGAACACTTGAGAACATTGAAGCACTAAGGGTTGCAGTTTTGCGGTCCCCGNACGTCATCGAAATTTGTGAAATTGACGTTGTCCAAAGTAAGTTTGCATAACTCATCAGAACGGCATGCTCCTGCAATGCCTAAGACCGTCACTACCTTCATTAGCAAATATGTGTTATCGGGTGCCCAAAACGAGAAAATCATTAACTTGTTCTCTTGTAAAAACGTTTGACGTTTTAGGTGTATAGACGTCACTCTTACGTTTCAAAAATGCTCTCAGCTTGGGGTATTTTTATACAAGGTAACTTCCTTAATTGAATGAGCGCTTTGAGTTTGATGGGAGTCCCAGGTGTCTGTGCGTGGTCTCGTTCGAGAGGGGACTTCCTAAAGTTTTGTTAACTTATGTCCGAGTCGTCATCATGCGTTGGAGTAAAGAGCAGCGTGCGTTTGCCTTAGAGGCCTATTTTTCCAACGGCCGTTCGTTGGTTTTAACCCAGCGCGCCTTCCGAAATCGCTTTAATATTGCACCTGTCCTAAACCGGATATCAATTATTTTGTGTGTCACAACGTTCAGGGACACTGGTTCTGTGTAGAAAAGAACTGAAGACGCACGTCCCATCAGAACACCTGAGAACATTGAAGCACTAAGGGTTGCAGTTTTGCGGTCCCCGTAGCGTTCGGCGCGCAAACATGCGTCTGCTCTTAAGGCACGTATTCACCAAAAAAAAAAGCTTCGTGCTTATTCGGTGTGGACGGGATTCCACTTTGCACGTGAATCGATCGCTTGTGCTGCATCCTACTTCGCCGGGCCGAGTAATCATTTTAATACTTACTCTCCTGTAGTTTGTATCATTTTTCATTATTTTAGGTTCCACAAGTTTCAGCAGTTTTAAAATCTTCAGTGTAGAGAATCAAAAGAGCTTTTCAACGATATGCAACTTGACCACCCTTCCTAATTAAAAATTTGGAGGGGATGTTTACCCCGCTCAGGGGGTAACAGTTAGAACCATCTAATTCATGCAAAAAGATGTCCCCCTCGCAAACAAAATCGACGGGTTTTTGCGTCTTTCCAAAAAAAGTTTTTCCTAGCCGCTATGGACTATGTTACGTTTTCGTTGGGCCATCCTGTATCTATGGGTGCGATATACAAACTGTGTTATAT
>NW_019424223.1:0-2020 GCF_000390285.2 Anoplophora glabripennis | reverse complement strand
TTTAAATGGGACACCCAGTATATTTTTACTTTGGAAGTTAGGAAATTTAAAACTCTTTCGAACTGTGTATAGGTTCCCTATACTTATCTCTAACGTTATTGGAGATATTTGCTCCATTTCGTTTTTTATCGAATTTTTTTGTAAGATGTATCCACGTGTCTTTATCGAGGTCTTTATTGAATTGGTTTGGGTTCTTCTTGATGACGTCTTTTTAACTATAAGGCTCACCCTGTATTTTAAAAATGGTATAAAAATTTTACTTCAAGGGATTTAATATAAAAGACACTATACTAAAGACAAATATATGAAACGAAAATATTATAAACATCCTGTATACGTTCAGTGGCATAAACGAATAGTACACACTTGAATAAAAAAAAATATCAGATTCGAAATATTCAAGCTGTAATAAATTAAACAAGGGGGGGTGTATAATATCGTTGTAATTTGAATTATCTCTACATCCAGTGATTTCCAGTTTGACGTTATATAGATATATTAATCATTTAACCAGAGGATATATAAGATTATTTAAATTAAAATTAAAACAGAACCAGTTAAATGAATCATAGGAAAAATCAGATAACAACATTCTTTAATATATTCTAGGGAATATTAATGTAGGTTCTCTTTATATCTATGCTGACTTCACTAAATTAAGTTGTGGCCCCCTTTCTCTTGCTGTGGGCCATCATGCAAATGTAGAAGGGAAGTCAAATAATAATAACAACAGTTTAATGCAACGGAATTTTACTTATTAAAAAAATTATTTATATTCTGGGAGTGGCATAAAACAAATTAAATTGTCTAGCGAACTAACAAACTTGAAACTTTGTACCAGGTGAAATATAATAAATACAATTTATTTCTTTAAAAACATACTCATTGAAGTAAGTTTGTCTTGGATTTTGATTAAACGTGAACTTGTAAAGTGTGTAAAAAATAAGTGTGACATAAATATCCAAATATTGCAGTCTTTTGTAAAAAAATAACATTGTGTGATATTATGCAATTCAGAAGCGAAAAGAGGTCTGACTAAATATCAACATGTCTCTTTCCTTCCTCTTTAACAGCCAAAACCTTGAGGAATGTCAACAAGGTTCCTCTACATCTCCTTGAACAAAATATTTTCAATGAAAATCATTGGCAGAGGTCGACTAACAATCTAGTAAATTGCTCCGAATCTGTACTACACACGAAGAATCGAAGTGGTCAAGGACCTCGGGAGATTATTTTGTAATTTATGCATAGCTCACAAATAAGGATATTCGATATTTGAATAATACGACAACCATGTCGTAAATCGGCATTCCGGAGCTACTGACTGTCCAATTTATCTACGATGACGATGATTTTTTCCTATAGTACATAATAAGTTTTCCTTAGAGATATAAGTATAAACAGACAAGGCAAGCCGAAGAAAATTTGAATACTTTTTTAAACACAATAAAAGTTATAAGACGTAAAATTATAGTCATTTATACCACAAACTAAAAGTCATATTTTTGTTTAGGATATTTGATATAATTTCTCTTTCATTTTATACCGAGTCTCTATTTACTTTACGTCATGGAAATTATTTACTCAATCTGATGTACTTTCACATAATAACGAGTTATTTTTATATCTTGGATTCTTTTACAGATTAACACAGCACACATATCTTGTGACCTATTGTGCATGCCGCTGGTAAGAGTTTTAAACTGCTACGTGCGAAGGCTGGCTTTGTCATTACACAAGTACAATTACAGGGAATGTATATGGTGCCTTCGTATCCGCATAACCTGCACCTTACGATAGTTAAAAGTTCTATGTCAATCCTAGTAATGCTTCTGCTTTGCTATAGCCTCTTTATAAGAAGGCTGGTATATTGTAAACCAGATCCGTTTGACTATTCTTCCTATTGTTAGAAATATGATGTTCGTAAACATAGTAGGTCCATGCCCTCAGCCATCTTCTGGTTATAATCAGAGGAAGTTCTATGGAATATTCCAGCAATGTTCAAGAAGATCTCGATAGT
>NW_019424222.1:0-2022 GCF_000390285.2 Anoplophora glabripennis | reverse complement strand
GTCTTTTAAATTAGTCAATATTTATTATATTTTATTTATTATTTTAAAGATAACTTTCTCTAGCAATACAATTCATTAAATAAAATATTGTAGAACTGAATGTAACAGTTCTTTTAAATACTATAAAATGAAATACATATACCTAATGTTGATATTGTAACATTCAATAATTTATGCAATAAATGTTAACAGCTAATTTTGAGACGATATTTTATACGTCGACCTCTTCTGAGGCCGGTAAATTTTCATTGTTTCATAATTTTTTTTTCAAAGAAATAATTGACTTTTGTTTTTAAAAACGTAAAAAGACCTCACTTTTCAAAATACCGAAAGCACAATGAAATTACAAAAGAATACGTGAAGTCAATAAAAACGTATTTTTGTGGGTCTGGCGATGATTTTCACAGACTTTTGCTTACACCATTCGAAAGAGCAGAAAAAATAAGTTGATTTAAAGAAAAAACATCCCAGTAGCTGCTTTCCAAGTGCCACAATCCATTTGTTAAGTAAGAATTTTGAGAAGTCACGTGCAGTCTTTAACGAACGTTTACCTGGTCACTTCTTGGTAGAATCCATTAAAAAAAAAATCAGCGTATAAAGGAAGTTTTGTACTTTACAACGAGAACAAGTTTATTCCAAAATATTAAATGGAATAGAAACAAAGAAAAAATTATCCCGGGTCCTATTGGTTGGATCGTGATGCTTATTTTTCTTAGTATGTTTTTTTAAGCACTTTTGATGCAATTGGTTTGAAATTTGTATATTAAAAAATTGCCAAGATAAGGATTTTTGGTAATAACTTATTTTACAACTTAAAAATCTGAAATTTGCATAGACGCGAGTTAAAGTAACCTTTTCGAACCTTTTCTTTAAAATTTCGATATCTTGACTTGGGCAGAAAATATACGCGATCGCGTTTTTGACTTTATAATTTTGCAATAAACTGCCATTTTGAAATTGGGGGGTACGGAGTGCGGGTATTTGTTGAGCACCCCAACAGTTATCTTTTCCTGTAGTTTCATTCAATTTCATTCAAATTCGTTCTTTTTATTTAATTCTGAAAATTTTGCACTTTATTTTTCACTGCTAATTTTGTAATGTAAAAAAATTTTGCAAGCTTTCGCAAAAGCCTATCTTTGTAACAAATTTTCTCAGAAAGAAAAGTATACCTCATGTCGATTAGAGGCTTATTTTCAGAGATACAGCGAAAAACCGAAAAAAAGCAATAATTTTGTTTTCTTTTGTTATAAACAATATGACGCTCGACCTCTACAAAAACACAAATTTAGGCTTTTATTATAGTCGATGCTCAAAATAATGTAGTAACGAGTTTTTTTATAAACTCACTTTTTTATAGGTTTTATAGCTGTTTTACATTGACAATTCATCATTCGTCAATAAATTGACGAAGTTCTTCATCAATTAATTGACAAATTTATTGATAAACAGTGTGGTTTTACACTGCCACGGACTTTGTCAAGTTTTTGACGTATGAATCAGTTCTATCAATGAATCAAAGTAAATAAATTTCAAAAATGTCACCTTTCCACTCATAATTGTAGTGATACAACAGCGGTACTGTTCTGACACATATTGGGTTGGTGCTTCCAAACTTCACGAAGAAATTGACGAAAATTAGAACATGCTCTAATCGTCATAAACTTGATGAATAAATTGATGAAGTTATTTGACAGCTGATTTGGTGCATTACACGTGTCCAATTTCTTGATGAAGCAACTTCATCAATTAATTGATCAATAAATTGTCAATGTAAAACAGCTATTACACCATTCCATGCATGTGCTGACAAATTAAAGTGTGATCATATTTCTATATATTTAATTATTTACTGTCAATCGGTGCAAAATAAAAACTCAAACTCTCATTAAAACCCATCAACAACTTTTTTATGAAATCCATCCCATTTCGCCCACCCCTTACCCCCCCATATGGGCTGATTAATAAATGCGAGACTGTTTATTAGTGTAATTACTTATTTCCAGTCGATCTATGGTAAAAGAA
>NW_019424221.1:0-2245 GCF_000390285.2 Anoplophora glabripennis | reverse complement strand
TATTTGTTGGCCTCTGAACTATCACAAAAAATAGTCTTATATTTTAAATTTCAACACCACGTAACTTCTACACTGCCCACAAAAAAAAAAAGTGGCAGGTCTGAAAGACAAGTCCATGGTATTCATATGGTTTTGGGGTCGCTGAATCCGAATCTGGTGTTCGTTTGACACGATTAGCTCTGGTTTAAGGTAAGTTCAAGGTCAAATGTAGAAAATCAATTGTCAACAAACTAAACCTACGCATCTATACCATGGATGCACAGACTTATAGGGAACAGGGGCCACTCGGGAAAAATATAAGCCAAGGACGGGCCACTACAAACAATATTTATTAACACAAAATTTTTTATTTTTAAATAGTATGAAATACAATGATAAAAATAAAATAACCTTCAAAAATGTTTGTTGTAATAATTATGTAATCATTACAATGTAATATTTCATGTTTTATTATTTTGATGCATGACATTGCATTGAACTAACAAGTTTTTTTATATTTGGCTCCACATTACTTGTAGCCACACGTATAATTGCTTCCAAATTTTCATTTGCCAGACGGTTTCGGTTTTTCGTTTTGTTAAGTTTCATCACTGAAAACGTTTGTTCACAAATATACGTCGATCCAAATAAGCTTGCGCATTTCAATGCATTTATTCGCAACTCTTTATAAGCGTTTTTATCAACGCAACGGTAGAAGTTGAGTAAATTACCTTCATTAAATTTGTTTCTTAAATTATCATCATTTTGCATGTCTATTAATTCCAGCTGCATTAATTCCGGCGCATTTTCGGNATTAAAAAGTATTTTTCGGTCCAAATATCATGAAACTGTCGATTTTCATCTTCAACCTTACGACTACGTTTCTTACTGGGGCCTGGTTTATCCATATCAAAATTAATATTATATGTTACAGTCGGTAAAAGCCAAGTTCGAACGACGAAATATTTACTCGTCACAGATTACAGTTCTCAAACAGTATAACGTTCGCTTATCCGTAGTCAAAACTTAACTGCCCCGGTAGCCGGCGATGCGTCGTATTTATACGAGTTACCAAACATCGAGAACCATCCACTTTGTTCGGGGATCGACGTGTTTCGCGAATCTGTAATCTAGTTGATGCGACAGATTTCTAGTCTCGTAATAATATGCTTGGACCGGAGCGCGGCGAGTAGAATACTTTTAAAATTCGTTGGCGGGCCGCATAAACATCGACAGCGGGCCGCATGCGGCCCGCGGGCCGCGGTATGTGCATCCCTGATCTATACGTTTTTTGGGGTCGCCGAATCCGATTCCGGTGTCCGTTTGACGGGATTAGCTCTGGTTTAAGGTCAGTTCAAGGTCAAATGCAGAAAATCAATTGTCAACAAACTAAACCTACGTATCTATACGTTTTTTGAATCGCCGAATCCGAAGCCGGTGTTCGTTTGACTCGATCAGATCTGGTTTAAGTTCAGTTGAAGGTCAAATGTAAGGCCATTTATGTTGTGCCTATTTGATCCTGTGTAAGACTATCCTCAAATTATGGCACTCTTCTTTCAATGTGTGTTAGGTTTATAACATCCATGTTTGAAGTGATTCATCCAATAATATCATTGTAGTAACTTAAGGAAAATTCTTCATCGTTAGAAAAATATTCCTTGTTTCTGTACTGATAGTAAAAAGCTTTCACTTTTCCGGCTTGCTTAATATATTTTTTTAGCCATGATATTAGGAACTCTGCCCCATTCTCTGCCATGCCCAAATCTGATCATTTACTTTTTTTGTGATATTGCTCCTGTCTTTTTCACAACGTGATATAGAATATATTCGTCATCACTAGTATCACTAACAATATCAGTGATAGTTTTATTGCCACCCAAATTTCTTCATTCTTTAATATCTTGATTAACCCTTTCTCTCTGCTCAAACCCAATCAAATTTTTAACTTAGGTTTAAAATCAAAATATTTGTACAAGTATCTTTCGAATGTTGATTGATCTTTTTCTATTAAAAAGTATTTAATAGACCTGATCGCTTCAAACGGACATCAGATTCGGATTCAACGACCCCCAAAACGTATAGATATGTAAGTTTACTTTGTTGGCAATTGATTCTCTACATTTGACCTTGAACTGAACTTAAACCAGATCTGATCGAGTTAAACGGACACCGGATTCGGCGACTCCAAAAACGTATAGATACATATGTTTAGTTTGTCGACAATTGATTTTCTACATTTGACCTTGAACTGACCTTAAACCACAGC
>NW_019424220.1:0-2020 GCF_000390285.2 Anoplophora glabripennis | reverse complement strand
TTGTTCCACTTTTACCGGATATACGCGTTCGAACGTTGCGCTGTCTATCAAGTATCAGGTGGCCGAAATGTCTCTCGGGCGTATTGCGAAACGTTTGCGGAGGTTGATATAAAGAACAGCACGGTTTAGCAGGTTGGATTCCGCATCAGTGCAAGATGTTTCCATGTTACTGTTTTAAGAACATACTTTGTTAAAATGAGATTATAATAACATGCTTTACTATTATTAAAATGTTAACAAGAAGTGAGAAAATTTTAGACTAAAGGAAAATTACATTTTTCAAAGGTAATTACGCTTTTGAGGCCGTCGTAAAAGTCATATATTGGTTTGTCTCGTCGCGCTATCCCGGATTAAGTACAAAAGGATTTTTGTACGTGGTTCAGAAGTCGAGATTTTGAAAGTAAGAGCGTTTTTGAACGCGCGAATTCAGTTTTCGGAGCGACCGAGTAGCGTTACCCCCACTCCGCCGTCTGCTACAGTTAGCTCGCGCCGCGCCGCTCTCGAATGCTTCGGTTTGACGCACAAATCGAGAAGTGGTTAAAAGGAACCACAGTATTTTTTTATTGAAAATATAAGTCTTCAACTTCAGTCTCTGTACGAATAGACGCTGGAATTTTTTGAAAAAAAAAATTATCTCGGCTCCAAAAGTAGAGCAACGTTGTTTTTTAAATTCGCGTAAAAATGCCAGCAATCGATTCCTGTAATAGATATTATCGAGAAATAAAAATCGAAAAAGATATTCAAGAAAAACGTGACCAAAAATTTTTTACTTTTTTCAAAGTCCTTTTTGGATGCTTGAAATGAATAAAATCGTTATCACTCTTTTTTACCATGAAAGCACAACTCTTAAAAAAAAAATGAGACCTGATTCGTTTCTCTACGACTATTCGTCGAGCAAGAATAACCGATTTTCGAGATGACGTTTTTTTCGAAAAACGATATAACTCGAAAAATTAAAAAAAAGGCACTTTTTTGCTTGCCGAGGGCTACATTTACAGCAAGTAACAAGTTTCAAAACCTTAATTTGCAAGAAATACAGCAAAAACAAAAAAAAAGTCGATTTTTGACGGTTTTTTCGATATATCTCGAAAAGTAATATAGCAATCATATTTAAAAATACGAATCGATAGGTTTTTTTAATAGCTACAACTTTCTCATTTAGCTTTTTTCGATTGAAGTTCAAGTTTTTTTTTTTTCATTAGTGAAAAACCGTTTCTTTGACTTTTATGAATTTTTTAGGTTAACTTCGCTGTTTATGTGCCACAGGAAGAAACACTATTTTCATTAGAATTGGTTTTCCTATATTTTTG
The DNA here is from genome assembly GCF_000390285.2 of Anoplophora glabripennis. Taxonomy (NCBI): domain Eukaryota; kingdom Metazoa; phylum Arthropoda; class Insecta; order Coleoptera; family Cerambycidae; genus Anoplophora; species Anoplophora glabripennis. The sequence goes on along the minus strand of NW_019424220.1, from coordinate 710 downwards.
TTTTCAGGTGGTATTTTTTGTAAGTTTAATATTAGGCCGTGACAGATTGATTGGACTATTCAATTTGAACAAAATCTAAAATCGGCTGAATGAACCAATAATAATAACAATAATAAATCGTCTTTATTAGAAGCAGATAGTGGCGAAGTTTAGCAAAAGTTATTCACACTCAACCATATGTATGCGATAGCATGTAATTTCAAAATACATAAATAACAACAGACAGTCGCTCAGAAAAGAATCAATAACACAATTAAAATAAAATACAATTACCTAACAATAATCATCAGTTTAAAATAAAAATCCTCGAATTTTAAAATCAGCTGTCCACTCAATAGATGTGATTTAAATTTATACTTGAATTTGTTAATATTAAAAATTTTAAAATTATCAAGAAGAGAATTGTATAAAGTGGTAGAATTATAACAAATTGAATAATAATAAGAAGGAATGGTTAAAGTTTTATGCACAAGATTGCCAAGATGGTGACGTCGACGATTTTCCATGTTGAGCCACTTGATTTCTACAATTTTGTGAGAAATATGATCAAATTTTCTTAATCCATGTAAAAGTCGACAACATAAATTTTGAACTTTTTGAATTCTATTTTTTTCTTGTACACTAAGGCATTTACCATAGACATAATCACAGTAATTAAAATAGGAGAGAACAAGTGACTTACATAACATAATTTTAAGTTTTTTATTCAG
>NW_019424219.1:0-2032 GCF_000390285.2 Anoplophora glabripennis | reverse complement strand
CAAAAGCCAAAGGCTTGTGCGGAAGGGGGCTACACTTGAAAAAACGCGGACAAACACCCATTATCCATCGACATTGCCAGTGCCGACACCGGGGATCGAACCCGGACCAGAGTAGGAAGCCTAGCCGAGAAATGCTTGTCACCGCACTCTCGATCGACTGCGCTACCGTGGCGATATGGTAGGAAAGGTTTAATACCCTGGAAAGGTGGAGCCTAGTATGGTTTACAGATGGCTCCTCCAAAATGACCAGAGGGACGGGTGCAGGAATATATGGACTCAGACCCAGATGGAGTGCAAGCTACAGTCTGAGGGAGTTCCCTACCATATTTCAAGCAGAAATAATTTTCGCGATAATGGCGTGTCTGGCAGAGAATGTTCGTAGAGGTTATAAATGTAAACTCATATATATTGTTATGTTTTATTAAATTTGAAAACTTAATTGATTCTTTTCTCGGAAGCGAATGATAAAATTGTCGAATAAATACAAATTGTGAGATGGAATATAGTTGAAATAGACACAAACAGGGTGTGGATGACTGTAATGAATTTAAATGAAGGATATCTATCAATAGTATAAGTTAGAATGATGTAATTAATAAATTTTCACGATAAAACGTCTCAACTGTCAAAATTGTGACAAAAATTGAATTTGCTGTAACGTTAAAATTTTAATCTTATTATAATTTTGAATAATTATAGAGTAAACCGCTCAAAAATCAAACAACTTCTAGTAGTATACAACCAAATATACATAAAATTCACATTTCTTTCCTTTGGAGATATTTAAATAAATTTGAGTACTTTTTATTATGTTTAAATGTGAATCAGTGTATTATTATCATTATTGAAAGTTAGCATTTAAAATTAAATAATGCTATTTATTAAAAAAATATTTTACTTATCTTATTTCTGTTAAGATTTATTGGCGTAGTCTCGAATATTCATAGTGGCAATTCAAAACACAAAAACCGCTCTTATCGATATACTTATTATTCTTAGAAAGAGAGTTTGCTATTTAAGTGTGAAGCAGGTGAAGTATTGCAATTTTCGTTGATATTAACATTTTCTCCTTGGGAAGTAAAATTTAAAAAAACACTGAATATTTAAATTTCGATTTTGGACTATGCCATTATGCGTGAAAAACAATATCATTCAAATGTCCTCCACGGAACCGTTTGCAGGACTCAATCTTTTTGAAGTAATTTTCACACAATTCGGGCAATAATTCGGCCATAACTTGACGTATCTTACTCCAAAGTTGTGGGATTGTTCGCATAACCATGGTCTTTCGCATAGCCCCACAAAAAGAAATCTAAAGGCGTTAAATCGTAGGATTTTGGTGGCCAAGCCACATCGCCGAATCTCCAAATAACACGTCCTAGGAATTTCTCGCACAATAGAGCCATAATTGGCCGCGTTGTGTGGCATGTGGCACCATTTTGTTGAAACCACATATCGTCCAGATCAAAATCGTCAATTTCAGGCAAAAAAAGTCGATGATCATGGCGGAATACCGCTGTGAATTGACGGTAACGGTGGCTCCTTCGTCGTTCTCGAAGAAGTACGGCTCGACGACGCCGCCGGCCCACAATGCACACCAAACAGTCACCTTCTGCGGGTCCAATGGTCTCTCAGCGGTCACTTGTGGCTGCTCACTACCCGAGATTTGGAATTTTTGCTTATTAACATAGCAGCCGAGCGTGAAATGGGCCTCATCACTAAAGAAGATTTTCTTCGAAAAATCATGATCGGTGGCCTGTTGTTCCAGCACCCAATTGGTATACTCACGGCGCAATCTATGGTCAGCCGGCTTGAGTTCTTACGGGAGTTGGACTTTATACGAATGGAGATGCAAGTCCAAATGCAAAATGCGCCACAATATGCCGTATGACAGGCCCAAATGCTGAGTTCGACTTGGAATCGAAAGATTCGGATCATCGTTAACACTTTCACTCACAGCGGTTATGTTTTCGGTTGAAAGAGCAAAACGATGATGCACATGTCTTACGATGTCTGTTACCGAATTGGAATT
>NW_019424218.1:0-2030 GCF_000390285.2 Anoplophora glabripennis | reverse complement strand
TTTTTTCTTTTATCGTACTACTGACTAGACGTATATTATTGGCATCGTATGTATTTTTTTTCTACATTATCCATTATATCAAATTGTTCATTTAGAGATAGTCCATGTTATTCCAATTTACGGAATTACGGAACTTGGGGCTGTCTAGTTTGTTTAATGGAACATTGCTCGAAAGAAAGGCGTCTGTACTATTTATAAATAGTTATTTAAATACACACGACAAAAACAATTTACAGCAGCCATAAAAAAGAAAGGTACTTATAATTTGTGATTTTTTGGGATTTTTTGGAAACAGGAAACAGGAAACAATTTAAAAATCTGACGGCGTACAATTTACTTTTAAAAATGTAAAGCTTCATACTTTTCAAGTCGAATTTCAAAGGAATTTAAGTTAAATTTTAAATCGAACATGATTCTGATGTATTGCACATATTTGCGTTCTTTACTTATGATCTTTTCCAGGTAGATTTATTCAATCGAACAGAAAGTTGAATTATCACTTGTGTCATAAATTTTATATAAATATTGGAAGGTTCTCCATTAACCCAAAAATATGTAATACTTCAGCAGTCAGCTGTAAATATTCACCCATCATAGATATTATAGTTAAAAAAATAATATGTAATTATTGTTCCTTATTGAAATATACAAGGTGTTCCACCTAAGAGAGATTCTTCTGTATCAGTCGAAAGAGCATTCAATTTTGCGTTCACCCATGACAATTAACATGGGTCATTCCATTTGAAAAACAAAAGTTTTTCAACTCGTAAGATTATTAAATGTAGGTCGCAATATTTCCTACTCTGAATAACGTACACGTTTTGCTCAAAGATGACAAGGTAGAGTAATTTATGCCAAAACGAACTGTGAAAACTGCAGGTTTCTAGCTCTTATGGTTTAGACGCTATCTAGCCTCATTTATAGAGCTGAAATCGTGACACTGATTATTTCGAAAACGGTAAATTTTAAACAGCATTTACATTTAATAAACTCTACATAATATTAACGAAGGAATTCGAAAAACGCAATAATATACAGGGTGTTCCATTTAAAATAACAAAGTTATGTAGCGCCCACGCGAAATGGAACACCCTGTAAAGCTAAAAATATTTTCTTTACATGGCCTACATGATTTATAGAAGACTTTTATTAAAACCATTATTTTAAAGCCTTACATAGCTGGCCTACTGTAGTCTTTAGCGTCATTCGCGTTGTGCGCGGATATCGTTTTAATTTATGGCGAAGCAAGACAACATTTGTGTTGTGGTGAAACATTTGTGTTATGGCGAAGTAAGACAACATTTGTGTTAGTTCGTAGAAACTGTGTAAGACGGTGTAGCGGTACGATACAATTGCATTTAGTACCTGCCCCAAAAAATATATTTTGCTTTCTGGGAATTTACGAGCCATATAAATTATACTTTGAATTATCCGAGATTATCCCAAATAAATGTATTTAGCAAATGAGATTAGAATAAGTAGGCTGTAAACATAAATTTGTTGTTGTTTATTAGGGTAAATAAGCACAAACCGAGTAGGTAATGATCCGTTAATTAGGATAGGGTAATAACAGTAGGTACCTGGGGACAAGGAAAAAACCGAAAACATTTCGAGGCACGAACGAGAAGTCTTGAGGCCTAGTTCCTGCTCGGTTGTGTCTCGTGTTACCAGCGAAATTAGTAGAATAAAGTTTTCCATGCTACTTTTTTCTCCTCACTTGAAGACCAAACCACTATAACGGGTCCAAATCGGTGGACAAAATTTTGACAGTTGTTGTAACATCAGGTATGTCAAATTATTATTTTATTAAGTAATACCATAAATTAATTTCATTAATTAATAATAAATAACAATAGCAGCAAAAGCAGTTGAATTTGCTGATATAAAATAGGTATTATAAAACACTTCGCCTTGTGTAAGATCATGTTTTATAGGGGACCAGTTTCCAGTGCTGTGCAGAAGTGTATTTTTAAATCATTTCGGAACTGACCTTTTTGATATTTTTTACAAAATTGTATTTGTAAGAGTCT
>NW_019424217.1:0-2024 GCF_000390285.2 Anoplophora glabripennis | reverse complement strand
ATTATATTACGCTAAACGAAAGTAAAAATTAAGAATTATATCAAATTACGTTATCAATAACAAGAATTAACATTGCAAACTGTTTTTATTTATGATATATAACAAGCTCTTTAAATTCCGCTCATCTTTCCAATCCACCCTAAGGAGTTGTCCGTAGAATCCGAAAAAGCTCTTAAAGCATTCGCACAGAGCAATACATATCCAAGCTACCCATATAATGTCGAACGAGAATCACAATTTTCACCCGTTTTTAAATCCAAACACTGTCAGCGGAAAAGCAGCTCCAGTTACACCTAGCCACATCAAACCAGACAACGCCCACAGAATCCTATGGTGCTGACAGAGCAATCGCCGATGCTTCGCAGAAATTGTTCAACGATCACCAAACACACCATCCAATGGTTCTATCAAAAGCCGACGACGGATCAAGATCACCTCAAAAAAAGTAGAAATTCCTTCATTCCAAGAACGCTCAAGTTCTCACAGGCGATCGAACGTCGATTCAGACAACTGCAAATCTTTAACCAGGGCCAGATGCAATACCAATACGTATCGTACAACTTTCCACATTTCATATCACCTATTGCATGTAACTCCGAAATAATTTCAAATAAACTTTTTATGTTCAATAAAAAATTGTTATAAATTGTTACGAGTTCAGGCTCAAATAAAAATCTTACATCTGGCGTTCAAATCACTTAAGCTTCACAATAGTGTTACGGCAGATACAAAAGTTCTTTATAGCCCAAAAACAAAGACAAAAAGTATCAAGGCCATACTCTCTAAACACCAAGTTTCAAGTTCCAAATTTTAAGTGAAAAAGTAAAAATAGAAAGAAGCAGCCCAGGTAGAGGCTATCAATAACGTATATTGCCCAAGTACGGTACGTTGTTAGAGGAATCCGCAATAACTTAATTCCTAAGAATCGAGACTCCGGTAACTGCTAACGCGAGAATGGCCAATGGAGAGGACAGAATAAGACAATACGAGTATAAAGAATAAAAGTTATATACGTGTATACTTAAATTATTTTTTGGAGTTATTTACAAAATTCAAAAAAATATTCACGGACTTTCTTCACTCCAGAGAAAAAAATCCATCGCGGTCAAGTCTGGACTTCGGGGAGGCCTCAAAATTGTACCGTTGGCACCTATCCAATCAATATAAATATTGTCTAGGTGCTACTTAACGGCATTTTCTCTCTGTGCTGGAGCGCCGTCTTGCTGCCAGACAATATTTTGCACATCAAGGGCATTTAAAAAATTAAATATTTCTCCTCTGCTGAGAATGTATTTCATTCCATTCAAAGAGCCTTCATAAAATACTGGACCAATGACGGTATCTCGAAAAATACCACAGCAGACATTTACTCAAGTCCAGGGATATGAATTCCTTCTATTAAAATTGTCACTTGTAATAAATTATAAAAATAAATAATAATAGCAATATCAAACATGGTGGTCATAGTAGTAGTGGTACTGGTGACGCTGGTAATATTTAATAGTAGTAATTGTAGTAGTAACAGTAGAAGTAGTAACAGTTGTTGTTGAATCGAATGTTTTGGGTTTTCTTGAAAGTAAAGTAAAATAATTTCTTACATATTTTTGGTTAGTGGGGTTTATTTCTTTTTTCCTTATTTATTACCGTAACAGTATTTCAGAGTTGTCAGTTGCGAGCATACAATATAGGCAAAATGGCATTGCCTACCCTAGTATAATCACGCAAACAGTTTTATTAAATTTACATTAATTTTTAACATGTCTTAATTTTTTTCGTTTATCCATACTTTTATTCCGTCATTTAAAAAAACAAACGCAAATATTTTCAATATGATTTCAAAAACACACAGTGCATTTAGCCACATTCGAATTAGAAGCTTAAAAAAAGACCGGCACGACTTTAGCGCTGTGTGCGAGAACGAGATAGGGAGATAGATATACGTCGAAGCAGAGTTGCCATATGTAGCGATGCATAGTCATTGTGGCAGGCACATTTATTTCAAATATGATGATTTCTATTCTCAA
>NW_019424216.1:0-2027 GCF_000390285.2 Anoplophora glabripennis | reverse complement strand
ATACACACAACGTAGGGATTCCTTATGACGATCACATGTTTTTGGCCACAACTACGTTTACTTATTTTTTGTCGAACCTAGGGTTGTTATACTACAACATTTCAAAATTTTAAATTCCACAGTTCCCTAACAAGAGTTCACAGCACCAGAATAACAATGCTAGTTTATATTTTTGTAAATTGTTCAGGAATAAACAAAACTGGAATAATAAATCTACCCAACAGTCATGAATGGAGTGATGATAATCCAAAGGCAACAATTGTGTACCTTTCCCAACATAAATTTGCTACCTATATGGGCTGGGATTATTGGTAATAATTTATTAAGGCCTGTTGAGCTTCCACCACGTTTAAATGGTGTTCAGTATCCAAGTGTAATATCATTACATTCACAAAAAAAAATCTGTACTATTCGATTATAAATTGGATAATATAATATTGCATAGACCCGATTACATAAAACCCCTTGGGGTTACATTTGACCCTACATTATGTTTTACAAAACATATAGACATAATTGCGTCGTCTGCTTTCAAGAACATGGGGTTCATAATAAGGAATTCCAAAGGATTTCTACACTACGATTGCTCTACATTACTACCTTTATTCGTTCTAAATTAGAATATGCATCAATAGTCTGAAACCCAATTTATGCTACTCAAATTGCAGCTTTGGAAAGAGTACAGTGTAGGTTTATGAAATCAGCTGTGTACTTATGGTACATATCCCCCTCAGGGTTTTCAGTCCTTGCTAAAAGATGGTCTGTTTTTTAAGTAATGTTTTTATATACAGTTCTACATAACATTTTGGACTGTCCAGGTGTTTTAAGTAATATTAATATCAAAGTACCGCGACTATCAGCTAGAAGTAATAATGTTTTTAGTCTACCCATAGCACGTAGTAACATCCTAGTACATCACCATTGTATCAAATTATTTTCAAGTAGAGCGAGATAGAAAATAATGTCGATCTTTTTTGTTGTTTGGCTATAATGATATAAAAAATGCTTTACTTATGTAGTCATATCTGTCTTTTATAGTTTGTTGCCTTCATTTTTCATAGTTAATTTTTCTCTTTTAACTTTTTTTTTATATTTTATTGGCTTAACATATCCTGTTATTCGGCATCGCCTGTTGGATGTGTATTTTAAATAAATAAATAAACAAAATAAGTACATTTTTTAGAACACACTTTCATCATCCATTAGAAGATGTGCCCTTGAATACCACAAGAGAATGGTTTATCCCTGATGGTGCATCGCCACATTATACTCAAACTGTGCGGCATTTCCGTTTGTTGGAAGATGAATGCCAAGAGCAAGATGCAGCTGTAAATTGCTGTGCGAGGTACCCGATCTGAATATTATAGATTTTTATTTTTCGCAATTCATGTAAAACAAAATTTATGCCACATCAGTACAATCTCGCTAGGAACTATGGGCACGAATTGTGCAAGTATCAAAAATTGTTTGAGATACTGAAGGTTTATTTACGGCACTCCAATCGTTCCTTTGATGTATAGTTTGGTGTATGGACGAGAATACCTACTTTATTTACTTACATTATTTATTAATTTTTGCTTTCTATATCTATTTATTCTTATGTCTCTAACCAGCTGTTCATTCTTGTAAAATATAGCAGTAAAATGAATGTTAGAATAACAAAATTTATAATTTTTAAGAATTTAAAGAAACTAACATTGCTAATTAATCAAACTTAATTCATTACCACGACTTGCTGAATATTTTTCTGAGCTAAGAAATGTATTTTTGTGGAAAAATGTACATTTTATCGATTTTCAACTAGTATACCGTTTTTTTTTTTTGTATTATCCTTTGAAGTTGATAAAGTAGTTAGGACGTTTAAGAAATAATATACAATACTTTTCCTTCAATTATAGCATTTTCAATAAATCTGTAAATTCACTTAATAGTATGAGTAGGTATAATTTTATTTTGAAGTATTAATTAACCTGAAAAATAAAAATTTTTTGTAGGTACCATTCTTGATATGTGTTGAAGGTGGAGGA
>NW_019424215.1:0-2028 GCF_000390285.2 Anoplophora glabripennis | reverse complement strand
GAGATTTTTTGACCACAAGGCATGCAAATCTCCTGCCTATTTTCTTCATGACTACACTTTACACTCGGATGAGCCATTATCAAACCAAATATTTCTGAAAATCGACAAAAATGGCGAGGATCGTCTAACCTATGACGCAATAAACAAATGCCAAGGATCAAACATCAACAAATAGTTACGTACTGGCATCACGTGTCCCCAAAGCCAGCGCAGTGGATTTAAACTATTCAGCGAAGTTCGAAAAATAGGAAGTCCAACTCATGCTAAATAAATGGCTCGTTGTAAGATTTGACAAGTTCGTTTAGTTCTACAAAAAGCAGTAATGAGGCAAAAATAAAGTATTTTGTATCAGATTATCGATGACATTTAAAATTCCAGGCAATTAATACAATGCAAGCGAATTTTGAAAAAAAAAAAATTTCTGGCGAGTCAAAAAACAGTTTTTTGCGATAATTCAAAAAAAAGGAGCAGATCCGATTTTGTGCGCAACGGGAATCGACTTTTTAAAGGTTCAGGAACAATTCCCTATGTCCAGAATCTTGCGACATTTTTGTCGAACTTCCGCAGCCTTCAGGCTACCCGTGATGTAGAAGGTGACTTCTTCAACTTTTAGAATCGCGATATCTCAGGAATGGTGGTTCTTAGAAAAAAAAAGTATAAGGATTATTTTTATAGATAATTTTAAGATCTATAATTTTTGTCAGAGCTACTTTTTTGATAAAACTTACCGTTTTCGAAGAAAATTCAAAAAACCTCAAATTTTGACCTTTGACCCCGAATAACTTTTTTAGCACACATGGAATCGGTGGGGACATTTGACACTTTATTTCTAATGGGTACCTAAGGTCTCCATCAAAATTTAGCTTTGTTGGAATTTTTGTTTTTGACCATTATTTTTATGACTAATTTGACCGGACTATTAACTAAATTTAGATTATCGGTTTTTTTAAAAAAATGACAATTGAGAAAAAATTTTACCAAAAATGTCCTTAGTTTTTAGTTAAAAATTGAAACAGGTCCCTTTTATTTCTTGTTAAAAAATAGCAAAAAATCTAGCAAAAATATTTAACAAAAAATTCCCTCGGTTTATATTTAATTGACTTACATTTTTTTGTTAAAAATTGACAAAAAGTCAAGCAAAAAATTTTACAAAAAAACCTTAGTTCTGGTTAAAATTTAATTGAAATTGACCTTTCCTTCATTTTTTATTAAAAATTGACAAATAGTCGAGCAAAAAGCCCTGTTTTGGTTAAAATTTAATTGAAATTGGTCTCTTATTTTTGTTCAATGTTGACAAAAAATCAAGCAAAAAAATTAAACAAAAGGTCCTCTCAATATTGCGCAAAACTTCATTGAAATTAGGCTGCTATATTTTTAGGTAAAAATTGACAAAATACGTTACATTTGCTCAGTCCAGTTAGAAACAAGATTTTTTATTGTTTAATTTCTTTATGTTTCCCTTTTAATTCTGGGTACCACGCTAGCGCGTTACGTTTACATTTACGTATATTTAATTCTGCGTCGCATTCTACGCTAGGGCCTATTTCGGAGAAAACCGAACCCAGTTAATAACTCTCCCTGCCCGATACTGATCTGCGGAGCGGCAAGGGGTACGAAATTAAATAAGCGTTATCGAAATAATTATCAAAAATGAATGTGGCGACATGTCTCCTCTGCATCTGCAGAGGAATCGTCTGAGGCCTTGGCCCGGCCGCGATAACGCGTCCTTTTCCTGCTTCCTGCGAGCGTTGCAGGAGCGCCGGGCGGAGAGATAATACAACGAGAAATATCTGGTGGGCGGCCGGAACCAGCCAGGTACAATGCTATCGCACAATCGGCCTAGATCTCTGCTTTGCCGGCAGCGCTTGCTGAGGAGTCGTGTAAAAGTTGTATTTTTTCGTAATTTTCGCAGTTACCTTGTTGCGGGAGAGTGGAGTCCTTTCCCTAAATGAAATTATGTACTTATAAAGTCACAAAATATTAAAAAAAAATTTCAAATCAATTGGTGTACTGGTAGGTGGTAGGGTA
>NW_019424214.1:0-2354 GCF_000390285.2 Anoplophora glabripennis | reverse complement strand
CGTTACTTATGTCCCGAACGCTGTGATATCGCCCCCAATATAGACTTGACAACTATAAAAAAAGTTATCTAGAAATCTCCAGTGAAAAGGACTTAATGTATAAACTGCATTGATTAGTACATATCTGAAATCTTGGATAGAGAAAGGTCAGGTTGACATCATAAAGGACCATCATAAATGTTTACAAGCCGCGCGATCGCCGAGCTTAGGCAACCAACATTGCAGGGCTGGTATTGGTAACGAAAGTTCCCTAATTCTTGGCGTCACCAAGATACTAACATACTACATTACTACATACTAATGATTCGTTTACAATGAACAATGAACTACATACTAATGATTCGTTTACAATGAACAATGACAAACCGTTACAACTACTCTCGAGATAATGTGAAAGCTGATTGGTTGAATAGAATCCAATGAAAAATTACATCAATCACAGCCGGTGAAACAGAATATTGTGTTTTAATGTAATCTTGATCTTATTTTTAATTTTATTGAAATTTAANTTATATTTATTTGAATTCTTCTGGAAGGATTTTTAAAATATCTTTTCTAAAATTAACACGAAATGTTTCCCTTCCATTGTCCAGTTCCAAGGAGAAATTGAGGAACCGCCAAGATTCGAACTGAATCGACAAAATCTCGGACGTCGGCCTACATCCGTATCCAATATTCCGAATACGCTTTACATAAGTTTATGTAATTATTTTGCTTTGTGCTATTAGCGGCAGCATTTATAAATAACTGCCTACTAATGCCGATACATTCCATAAACAACTTTCACATTTTAGTCTGGAAACGACACAATGTACCTTATCTCGGCAAATTCGCACGGTACGTGCATGCGAGAGGCCTTCGCTCGAAACCGCATAGCAGAGGTGAAACACAGGGCGTTACTTATGTCCCGAACGCTGTGATATCGCCCCCAATATAGACTTGACAACTATAAAAAAAGTTATCTAGAAATCTCCAGTGAAAAGGACTTAATGTATAAACTGCATTGATTAGTACATATCTGAAATCTTGGATAGAGAAAGGTCAGGTTGACATCATAAAGGACCATCATAAATGTTTACAAGCCGCGCGATCGCCGAGCTTAGGCAACCAACATTGCAGGGCTGGTATTGGTAACGAAAGTTCCCTAATTCTTGGCGTCACCAAGATACTAACATACTACATTACTACATACTAATGATTCGTTTACAATGAACAATGACAAACCGTTACAACTACTCTCGAGATAATGTGAAAGCTGATTGGTTGAATAGAATCCAATGAAAAATTACATCAATCACAGCCGGTGAAACAGAATATTGTGTTTTAATGTAATCTTGATCTTATTTTTAATTTTATTGAAATTTAATTGCCAACACGAAGGAAATAAAATGACTATTCCAAATAAAATTACTGGTCACGTGGCTTATAATCATTTATGAAGGCTTTACATATACTGATCTGTCAACGCTTTTGACAGACTGGATAAATTGTTTCCTTATGGCCTGACATTAAGTTTATTTTCTCCAATCTTTCCTATCTCATATTACATTTGCAATGTCCGTAGATTGAAGTATCAGTAAGATCAGGTGTTCTTCAAAGTTCAGTTTTAGAGCCATTCTCGTTAGATTTATTCATAAATGACATCTAAATATTAACAGTATACATTGATTTATGTTGACGACCTAAAATAATTGTTCAGGCGTATCGAAAACATGTTGCATGTCGTTTAACAAAACGACCGATTCTATTTTTATTAATTATAAACATATTAAGTAAAATTTAGTTAAAAAGCAAGTAAAATTTGAACTCAGGTAGTCAAAATAATATTCGCGGTCCAGGTTGTTGAAAACACAGCCACAGCCACACAACAAACAAAATTGTCTGTGACGACGAAAACTCCCGTATACCAAATTTGGCGCGAATGTGTTATTTTTTTGAAAATTTAGTCGGCCATCTTGGATCCGCCATCTTGAATTTTGCAAAATTGACCTCGGATCCGTGATCAGCGACCCCGAAAACCCTCGTACACTAAAGAGTGTAAATTAAGATATACAGGGTGTTCCTAAATAAGTGTCGCAACGGAACACTGTATATTCCTCTTGTAAAAAGAAACATTCTTTTCCTCTTCCATTTTTGTCTCCGGGCTTTCGTTTTCGAGATACACGGTGTCAAAACTTTCTTTTTTTTTTAAAATTTTTTGCCAATATCTTAGGAACCGTTTGAACTACAGGACTGAGTTTTTGTACACGCATTACCACTATTAATAGCTACTTTTTTGCACCCTTCTCGAATTCATTGAACGTGCCAGTGGTGGAGATTTTAAGGTAACGTAAGGGTTTTTCCCCCCTAACTTT
>NW_019424213.1:0-2029 GCF_000390285.2 Anoplophora glabripennis | reverse complement strand
TCAATTACTTGCTTTATAGAAAATATTATTTCAATGCATATGAGATCTATGAAGTAAAAATAAAAAATGTTGGAAATATGGAATAGTTATTCCAATGATTTTTAAAAAGTTACAAAGAATATATCTACTATGTCAGAAAAAAAATTACATAAAAAAATACCCCTGACTTATTATCTGCCCTGAAGATATCAGAAAAAGATATTCATATATCGATTCACATTATCTCTCACTACGTTTTCATTCATATGTGTATAGTTTTCGGCCCAATTTTATGCCCCAAAATACCGTATTCTAGTATTTTAGGTAGTTGCTAAGCAACCATCAGCAAACAGTACCGGCCTAGGCTGGGATAGTAACTTTCCCGTACTTTTTCATCTACAGGGTATTTGGTAAGTCGATGCATTCCTTACAAGGGGTTACTGTAAGATAATTAAAATATTTTGAAATGCATATTTAATTCTAAGTCAATGAAAAACTAACATGAAAACAATTAATTAGACCCAAAACTTGCCAAAGAATATTACTAATATCAAAAAATGTTAAATTTTTATCATCATTTGATATTTTACACGATAAATCCAATATTTTTCAAGGAAATTTTGCGGTACTTAAATTGAAAGAGAAAACAAAACGAGACTTAAATGATAACTTTGTCAAACATACAAAAACTTTTGCAATATGTATGTAGGCGTATAAATTGTCAATTGTAAATGTTTCCGATAAAATAACAGCTGACGCATTTATTTCTTAACATAAAAAATTTTATTTAACCAATCCGTCAAATGAGGAGTTTTATCTTAAATAGAAAAAGTCCCTTAAAGATAAAATCAAACTGACGTTCTATTAAATTATGTCAACACATCACTTTATCCCATCAGTAGGAAACTAAAGTCTATAAGGAAATTGAAGAGAAGAGAAAAATCAAAAAGATGCGCATATTTTTTAAATAACTGTTTTTTTTTTTGTTACAAAGTATAGTTTGCCCAACCCCAAGTTAAGGAAAACGGCATGGACATTAGCATTTTAATGTTTCGGTTAATTTTGTTCGCGGGGATTAGAACAACAAATAAAAATGTTTTACGAATCCGTCACACTTCAGATTTCACAACTTTTTTACAACATTTAATTTACTGGTAACGGCACGGTTTGACCAGTTCACGGATATCAGAAATATCACTAGTTAATAACAAAACACAGAATATTGAATTTAATAAAAAAAGAGTATACTGGATTTAGACTGAAAACCGCAAGCTTTCACCACTGATTGGCTTTCAGACACTATACAATTTTTGTTCTACTGGAGACTCGCTTCAAAACATAAAATGATGTAGATAAAAATTATTTTAGAAGAAATGACCTATTTTGTAGAAAGTACCTAAACTACCAAGAGTATCAAGTAAATACTATACAGGGTGGTCCATTTTCTGATGCGGAAACTTCAGGGACTGATAGAGATTCAAAAAATAATATGAGTTTGCTATATAAACTATATTCGAGAAATGCTTCATTAAAGAAATACAGGGTGTTCAAGATTGGTTTAAAATAATCAAATTTATTAATTATTGCCAAAAGGCTAAAGATATTTCAATGAAATTTTGTAGGCATTAACTACCATCGAGGGAACACGTTTTACAATGAAAAACATAATTTTTAGTTTTGCCAGTGGCGTCGGTACTAGCACGTTACTGGATATTTCTAAAGAAAAAATTGGTAAGTCACTGCTTTTTCATAAAATGAACATCAGTTTTGGATTCTTCATTCGATTTGGAAGAAAAACGCCCTCTTTCGATTTTTCTGTACGACTCGGCGTTTTCGAGTAAAAAAAATCAAAAACTAGTTTAACATACACAATGTAAATGAAATCTCATTTTTTATGTTAATGAAACTGTAACAAGAAAAACAAGTTCTGAGTTTTACCTTGGGAGTAGAAAATGTGGACCACAAACATTATTATCAAAAACTCCCAACCAAACATTTACGGAAAATTCAGTTTAAAATGATCGTGACTGAATTTATCGAGGATTTTCGT
>NW_019424212.1:0-2031 GCF_000390285.2 Anoplophora glabripennis | reverse complement strand
CGTGGAAAAGGAACCATACCGTGTAGTAATAAAACAGAGAAATCTAATATTGCTGAACAAATAAAACTAGAAATTCAACGTGGGATTAGCATTATCTATTAGATATAAACTATAGAATTGCCAATATTACGAAAACTGACAAGTAGACATTATTTATAAGCACTTTTCTGATCTTTTTTGTTTTAAATCTCAATATTCCATTCTAAAATTCAGATAAAAAATGAGATTCGATGTTATTTTTAACTTAAACGTCGAAATTATTCATCGATGTTTTAATAGTACTATTAGCTTCTTTCGTGAATGCGTAAAAACGTAAATAAATAGTTCTTGTTCATTCAAGCTTTCCTAATGTTAACATCAAGGGAAAAATATTAAGTTTAGTGGAATTTCAAAGACATGTGTACTATATTTTTTTATAACTTTTCAAAGGATTTTATTTTATTTTATTAACAAATGTATTTAAATTATTGTTTAAAACGCCCTGATATGAAGAAACCTTAATTCAAAATATAAACTAGCTATTGTCTTATAATATCTTTGGCAAAATTAATGTGTTGTAACTTAAATTTTGTCATTAATATAAGTTTATAAAAATTCGTCTCTAATGTACAGGGTGGTTCACTATATATTGATACTCCCATTAATTTTTTTGTTTTTAGAGTTATAAATAGATGTGAAATACAAAATTTACATGATTTTTTTATAAATTTTTCGAAAATGATAGTAGAAAAACAAATGAAGTCCAAACAAAATGGCCGCGGATGTTAACTTTGTTAATTCAAATGGAACACCCTGTATATTTTTACATATTTGGATAGAACGTTCCTTGTTTAGCATGGTCATATAGGGTTGGTTGGGTCCATCTCTAATAATAAGCGAGATACTATTAAAAAAAGAAAAGAAGTTTTTTATTAAGAAAATATATCTTGTAATTGTTAGACCTCTTTCAGGCATTCCTGCTTTTTTTCCAATTACGTAAGGATGTAATTTTTGACAGATCCGACATTGATATGGTCCAAAATGCGTAAAGTATTTTAACTAAATCTCACTAATTAGGCCGTGAGAGGCCTAATTACTAATGGATAATGTTATATGGTAGGCCGTGACAGTGACATGTAATGTCATGACAACGTTGTTATTGTTTGACAGTTTATATTATTATTTAATTAAAATGGGTTACACAGAAGTAGAAAACTGAAATATTACAGGAACCAAAATAGAGTAAAGTTCTTCTCCATACTCTATTTTAATTCTAAATAATATTTCAATTTTCTACTTCTATGTAACCTATTACTTAGATAATAATACACACTGTCAAACAATAACAATGTTGTCATGACATTGCTACCTGTCACTGTCACGATCTACCATATGACATTGTCCATGAGTAATTAGGCCTCTCACGGTCTAATTAGTGAGATTTTGTAAAATTACCTATACGTAGTTTGGACCATATTAATGTCCGATATATCCAAATATATTATAACTACATCTGTAAATCCTTATGTAATTGGAAAAAAGGCAGAAATGACTGAAAGAGGTCTAACAATTACAAGATGTCTTATTTCCTTAGTAAAAAACCTCCTTTTCGTTTTTTTAATAGTATCTCGCTTATTGTTAGAGATGGATCCAACAAACCATATATGACTATGCCATATTCTATCCAAATATGTAAAAATATACAGGGTGTCCATTTAAATTAACAATGTTAATATCCGGGGCCATTTTATTTGGACTTCATTTGTTTTTCTATCATTTTCGAAAAACTTTTAAAAAATCGTGCAGCTTTTATATTTCACATTTCTTTATAACTCTTGAAACAAAAAAGCTAAAGGGAGGGTCAAAATATAGTAAATCACCCTGTACTAAACAGTACCAGTTGTCACTACTAGTGTCTTTTGATAAATTAAGTATGAAAAGTTAACAAATTAAATACTATAAAGAATGTTGAAGATTATTTAGGGTGTCCTGTAAGTGTTTACCGACATCTGTTGTTAATAATACCTAATGTTTAAATAAACTGAATGCATG
>NW_019424211.1:0-2032 GCF_000390285.2 Anoplophora glabripennis | reverse complement strand
AAGTAGAAAATTAATTTTTGCCCCACAAAAAGTGTTTCCACGCATGGTGGGTGTCTACAAAATGGCAACAAAATATCAAAAGCAGTCTCAATGAACTTGGGGAAAAACTTTTTTTGGTTTTCATTTTTTTACGTGCAAATGGTGCGTCGTACTAGAGTAAGTCTAGGGACCGAATTTGCTGTAAAATAAATGGAGATTTTAAAAATAATTCTGGTTTTTAGAAAAAACAGTGGCGTACCATTTTTTTCTTCAAAAATGTTTAGTTCAAACCTCATACAGACGTCATTGGCAAAGATTTTAAAACATTTTTTACATCAAACAATGCTCCTTAATGATTAATAGGTGTGTACAAAATTTCATAAAAATATCTGGAGTGATAAGAAAATTATAATAAAAAAGTAAATTTTTTCTTAAAACTGTAACACCCTGTAGCTCAAAAATTAAGAGGTTTTGGACATATGTTGATATTAAGTTTTCTTCTTAAAATGACCAAGGGTTCACACCCTTAAGTATCGGCATTCAATTAAAAAACACTCTGTATATGGAATAGCATATCGGGTAAATGGCCTCCACGGCTTTGTTGACACATACGCACTCTTTTCTTGAAGTTTTCCATGACCGTTTTGCATAAATGAGGCTGAATTTTGTTGATACAAGGCTCAATTTCCTTCTTCAAGGCGTGCATAGTCGTGAGCTTGCTGGCATAAACCTTACACTTCAAAAAAAACCCAAAAAAAAGTCCAACGTCGTAAAATCATGTGATCTGGGCGGCCAATTGTGATCACCAAAACGGGAAATTACACGACCAGGAAATAACTCATGAAGTAATTGAATTGTTTCTCGGGCTGTATGGCATGTGGCACCTTCTTATTAAAACCACATGTCGTCTACATCCATATCTTGCAATTTAGGCACAGAAAAATGGATTATCATGTCGCGATAGCGAGCACCATTACCTGTTATTGCCTGAGCAGTAGCGTTTTGGAAAAAAATGGTCCGATGATGCCTCCAGACCAAAATCCACATCAAACAGTGGCACGGTGTGGATGCATTGTTTCTCAACAATCACTCGTGGATTTTCTGAACCCCAAATGCGAGAATTTTGTCTTTTTCGATACCTACGTTTCTTTATATCAATTACAAGCTTTATCTACGATATTAATTTCTAAAATTAACATTTAGTAATTATACAATTAGTTACAAAAACCAAACGAAATTAGTTAACAAATACCTGAGTCAACAATTTCACTTTCAATCGAATGGCTCTTTGGCACACATGTTGGTCTTTGGATTGACCGTCTTTTCTATAAATTTCATGAACATCTATCGCTTTTTGCAATAAACTAATGCAAAAATTTAAAGGGTCAAAAGAATTTCCGAAATTTTTCCGTGATTTTTGATAGACTGTATTTAGATGAAAAATTTTTGAAAAATTTGTTCGAAAATTTTTTCGAATATTTTTCGAAAGCCGAATCGTACTGGAAACAACTGGATTTTGTTTTCTTCAATATCTGGAAGGTTTAAAAAAAAACAAAACGCAATTTTTTTTTTAACAATTTAAACGTTATTTGCGGTCAAAATGAAAGAAAACCTGAAAAAAAAATGTTTTTTCGTATTAGTTATGATTATGAAGTGTTTAAGCCCAAAAACAGTGACCCTTTAATTTTTTTGAAAAATTTTACTGAAATAAAGAAACGGTTCGTTAAATCGAGATGAAACTTCACAGGATTCTTCTGGGTATATCGTACTGTAAAAGTCATGCTTAACATTAGTCCGTTAGTAATTTATCCGTTAATTTTCTAAAAAAACAAAAATTACCCTTTTTTCCTGTTTTTTTTTAAATGCGTGTAAAAAATGATGAAAAAAATTTTTTCCGAAAAGTTGCGGCAGCATATTATAGGAAATTTATTCCAGTTTTCGAAACTGTCTTTCAATTTTCTGTACGACCATTTGTTGCCGAGATATCGATGATTGAAGACAAAAGGATCCTTTTCTATTAAAAGTCCGATATTTTGATGAAAAATGGTCGTAT
>NW_019424210.1:0-2032 GCF_000390285.2 Anoplophora glabripennis | reverse complement strand
ATGAGACTTGTCGTTTATATACGGTCCGTTACCGAAACAGATGACAACCTAACAGTAGAATAGTGCAAAAGGCAGTTCAAAGGTTAAGGGATACAGGGAATGTCCACCTGACATATGAAGGTCGTGGACGGGAAAGAAATGTTTTCGTCAACGAAGAAAACATCAGGTTAAGAAAGACCGCAGTACTCGCGACATTGGTCAAGAAGTGGGTATATTTAACAATACCTGTGGCATGTACTACGAGAACAATTGGTACAGCCTCATTATGTATAAAGAATTCAGGCATTAGATAACAATGATTTTCAACTTCGTGTGGAATTTTGCCAGTGGCTTCTACATCAAATAGCACAAGATCCGGATTTTACAACTAAAGTGATTTTTACGGATGAATTACTAGAGATAGCATACTAAATTTTCTCAGCATTCACGTGTGATGCAAATCCAGCAACGGTTTTCAGTGGATGTGTGGTGTGGTGTTTTTAGTGACAGATTACTCGATCCGATAGTGTTACCTACACGTTTAAATGGTGCTGCTTATTTAGGCTCTTTAACAAACGCCTTACCGGATTTGTTGGAAGACATCTCTTTACAAATCGTGCCCAAATGTTCTTCATGCATGATGGTACCCCTTCCCATGTTTCTCGTGAAGTTTGTGAATTTTTACATACTAACTTCACAAAAAGGTGGATAGGATGAAATGGACAGCACGAAGTCCGGATATGAACCCTCTGGACTTTTTTTGTTTGGAGGTGAATGAAACAAAATGTGTCCCGAACGCTTATTGTCGATGCAGCAGATCTTCAACAGCGTATTTTTGCTGCTACTAATAAAATTCGCCAAGTGCCGGGAGTATTTGCACGTATGCAGACTAATTTTGACAGTCGCGTCGTTTGGAAGCACATGGAAATAACTTTGACATACAATTTGTTTGTAGAGCATATCGTATATTAGTAAGTAATTCGTTTATTCGTTTAATTTTGTGTTACTTTTAAACGAGATTTGAATAAATTTCAGCGTTTTCGAACACAAAATTTAAACTGTCAAAGCCGCCATTAGCGCTTCCGCATTGCAGCGCGCGGCATCTTCAATATCAAAGGTGCAGCTGGCTGCCGTACCAGGGACGGCTTTAAATTTGTTTAAACCTTCATGTGAAAATTTACTTTTCAATTAATGTTTAATTCTTAATAAATGTTGTTCATTTTCGTGTCTTCTATCACCCTTTTCAAGGAACGCACTTATTTGAGAAACACTCTGTATGTACAGATAAGTACGAATAATAGTGAGTTACATAATCTATTTATCTGCAACTGTATTTTTTTTAAATAACTGTTTGACTCTTAAAAACGACTCTTTAAAAATGTTATGTCATTGTAATTTTGTATTTGTTGACAACTAGGTACCTCTCTGTCGTTAATAATACAACAATTACATATACAATACATTAACAAACAGCAACAAAATCATCCTTTATTAGATGTTAAATTTTTTTGTTGTTACGTGACACAAACAATACGCTATAGTCAGCCGCAATGTGGTTTGTGTCTGTTACTGTATTGTAGGCTTGTTAATGTTTGTCTAGGGTTTTAATTAACAATACAATACACAGCTTCATGTGAATAACAGTAGTAAAAATTTTTCGAGAAGGAGTATTCGTCTTTACACCTTCCTCGTCGTCTCGTCGTCTCTCAATTTTTGTCTCACAACAGCAAATTATATATTAGGCGATATTAAGTAAACGCACAATAATATTATGGATATGAAATTAATAATTCTACAGAATCATCAAAACGTCAAAAAACTCTGTTGACAGTCAATAACTACGATACATATCTACAGTATTAATTTAAAAAAAAAATGAATTCAAGCGATTCTTAAAGGGAGATATCAGAAATAGTGGAAGAAACAACAGGACTATTACCGGAAAAGCTAAGGCAATATATGAAAAGGAATACAACTCTAAAATATTGTAATTGCTAATTTCGTTGCAAATTTTAAAACCATAAAATCTTCACTTTGGTGTTACTATTCCATG
>NW_019424209.1:0-2032 GCF_000390285.2 Anoplophora glabripennis | reverse complement strand
TTTTTTTTTTATTTCAAAAGATAGCCTAAAGTACATTTATCATACACCAGAAGATTTAAAATGGCATCTGCATTAGTTTAGAAGATTTTCATTTGAAATTTTAGTTTTTCAATGAGAATATATGCTAGAACTGATTCTTTTTACAAGGCCTTCGCTTGTTGGAATAAAAGCATGCAACTTTTTAGTTTCTAGATTGGTAATTGCAGAATCGATCCAAGATTGCAAAAAAGTCCTTTGACATTGAATATTGTCTTTGGTGCAGTAGTAAATGACTGTCTGTTTTAAAGATGATTTTGCCCATTCGTATAATCGCATTGATGTAAAAATTGCTTTACTTGCAGGTATATGTAACTGTAGGCTTGCACGCGTTGCTAAATGTTTGAGGTTCCCTCCAAGACCATCGCATGGTCCTTTTCCATGAGACATTGCGTGAAAATGTATCTCTGCATCTGCATTCAAATCTTATTGGCGCTAGTAGTCGCGTTTCATTACCTATCACAAAATTTGTTTTTTACTACTGCTTGTTACTAATATTTTTGGTCAATTTGTACTATTTTATTAATTGAATAATACTTACCCCACATCATTGTTAGAGCTTAAATACGCTTTAATAGGATAATACATGAAAAAAATTTATTTTTCCAATTTCATTTTATAATTAAGAAGAACAGCAAATTTTCTATATATGTCGCCATATTTAATATTATAAAATAAATTTATTTAATTAGAAAAACTATTTCCGAAAAATACGAATTTCAATTACGGCAATACTTTAGAAGCCCATACCTTAACAAATACGCATCATATAAAAAAATTTTGTGTTCACTTTTATACTTACCAGAAGTACAATTAAGTATGAAAAAATTTCAGAACGTCGCTTTTTTTTTCGCTGTCCGCTTCACGTGAAATGTGCCACCTATTCTTTTCGTTCTAAGAAAATTGCAATTTCTGCCGGACGTTAAAAAATTTTATGAATGAATGAAATCCAGTACAGCATTCGTTATACCTATATAGGATTTAAAGCCATACTGATTGTTTTATGATTTTTGACATTTTTTTCCTATAATTTGTTAACCTAACTCTTGATGATCGTTTAAAAATTTGTACGATACCGTTTACAACTGACAAACTCATAATTTGTTAGTTTATCATCAGATGCGACATATTTAACCATATAAGTCACGAAGTATCTTATATGGTTAAGAATACTGGCTGCCATTTTTTAAATTTATATTAAAATAGTCTTCTCTTACCTCCTTTCCTCATCTTCCGACTTTATGTCGATACTTTCAGCTTTGATCGACATTTCCATCTCCTTAATTTCAAATTCCTTGTCCAGGTTTTCAGTTTTAACAAATAAATCAAGAGGAGACGTATCTATTTGGCTTTCTGTGACTGAACTATCAAAAATACTTTTAATTTTTTCTTCTACCTCTAAGCAGTCTTTAAGGAAACTGTTGTGAGTACACAGAGAATCAAAGCATGGTTTACAAATGACGGGATCTCTGATGATATCTATTAACTACAAAGCAGTTTTGTTAAATTACAAAATACGCAAGTATTTAATATCATTGATACCATTTCAGGAGCCATCTTCTCAATAGCTTCAAGTTCCACTTCACGTATGCACTTAAACTCACTTTCTACTGGGAGCATACACAATCGACATATTTTCTGACTGGAAACTAATTCACTTTTCTTTTCCTGCATGTACACTTGTCTTAAATCCAGTTGTAACATTTTTTCACTATCCACATAAGGAATAATTGTGTTATCGGTATTCAGACATGTTGACTTAAATTCTAACTCGGCATTTAACTTTCTTCTGCAAACGTTACATATAACCTCTTTGCTCTCGCTATGAAATTTCTGAAAAATTTGCAACTTTAAACAGAGAGAAGTGTAGCAGAAAATAACAGTTAAATCCTAAAAGTTGCTTTACACTTGAGACTGTTAAGACGTAATGTAATCATATTTCAGTGACTTACCAATTTCAGCAAAAGAACATCTAAAGTATCTCTGATAATGTTGT
>NW_019424208.1:0-2034 GCF_000390285.2 Anoplophora glabripennis | reverse complement strand
GTACTCATCGGCCAATTTAACCATTCGTTCACGTATCGCTTTAACATCCAAAGACTGTTCAGGATCATTAGCTAAAACATAAGTGCTTGTAACTCGGAAACCCATAAGAGCCTTACTAGGTGAAACCCCAATGGCTTTATTTAGAGTGCGATTTAAACCTAACTGCAAATTTTGGACATTTTCATCCCATTCCCTATTGTCGCGTTTACCTCCCATGGCCGCTAATGAATCGAATATAATGCGATTATACCTCTCAACTTACCCGTTACCTCTCGGAAGTGTTACCACATTAAGGTAATGGCGTTTATTTTTTTTTCTATAAAAGGCAAAATATTTCGATGTAAACACCTGAACCTGATTTAAAAAATAAACAATTTAAACAAATTTTTTTATATATACTTGATTATAAAGCGCCTCATTCGTGGGAACTAGTATTTACTACTAATTAATTCAAAAGTCTTTTCGATACCAAAATAGCTTACATCGTCATGAATCATACGGAGGATTTGCTATTTGCCACGCTTTGGTATCCACCAGCGCAACCCATACAAAGTGTTGTGATATATTACCTGATTGTAAAACTGTTTTTATTTGTCAACTGTTGTTTCAAAAACTCAAAAGCCTCAGCCTGCTCTTTTTGCCAAGCCCAGGGCACCCCTTTCTTACGGAAATATCCCGTAAGATCAAGAAATTGCCATACATAGTGATTGTTTTGAGGGATCGGGAACTGATTTACCGCTTATAATTTATTATCGGATCGTCGAACCTTTGAGATCGAGTCGTTACAGGCTCCGTTGTTATTAAACGAATCGACATGTTTATATTTTTAGCTGAGCCCACTGCAGACAAATTTGTGGCGATACAGCAACTGTAGTCATTAAGAAGTTTCGAAAGTGCCGCCATCACATTAGCGTTACTAATTCCGATGTTAACCACTGATTGAGTTATCGAGTTGAGAGTTTGTTTGTCATAACTTAAAGAAAACTGCAAAACATTGCCCGTTCTGTAAAACTATATAATTTAATTCAGTAAATTTTGTCCTATAAGGACTTCTATATCCATGACACATTTTGTCACAATATAAAATTGTATTATTTTGTTGATACCATCAATCTCAATTCAAGCACGAGCAACGGCCTGGGGCCTTATATGGGTGTCACCCAACGTAGTCAAAATAATAGGAGTCAGCAATGGCGCACGTGGCAACTCTAAGGACGCGGCTAAATTTTCAGTTAAATAAAAGAGCATTTTCAACCAGAATATATTTAAATTAACTTTGTCAGATTTGACAGGAATATTTCTTATTGAAATCAAGAAGCCTAAAATGATTTGCTGAAACATGAGGGTCTTTAATGTTAGCGGCTTCGACTTAAATTTGATTTGCACATCATCAATACCTCCCATTATCACGTTTACACAGTCTTCCTCACTTATTGGAAGTTTTAATTTATGTATTAGCGCCATTTTACGGAATACATATTCATATAACGACTCATTTATTTGCGGTTTACAGAATATTATATCTTGAAATAATTTATACAAATCCCGCCTACATTTAAATTTTTCTTGCAACATTTGACACCATTCAGTCGTAATTTAGGTAAGGCCAAGTGAGAGGTTGTTTTATCGTCCCACCCGTGAATTAACGCTAATTCATTTACGCTATTTACCCATTGATCAACATCGTGAAGTAATGGATCAAAAATCGAGATAATATTAGTATTAATAGAAACGTTACTTACACCAGGGATTTTCTATTCGACCAACCTGTCTAACCAGCTGTCAGCTACCATGGCTGCACCTATTTGAGAAAAACTCTCAGACAAGGATCTGACAGATGGAACAGAAGAAGTCCTCGTTCTAGACCTACTTCTAGGGCTACCTCGAGAATGACGCCTTAGTCCGTGGTGAGAACCACCATCCCTTCATGAGTGATGTTTTCTCCTAGAGTCACCGCTCTCAATACTAGGACTCCCATCAGCTCGACCCCGGTGATGAGTCAAGGCTCCACTTTGGCTCCAAGCACTCTCAGCC
>NW_019424207.1:0-2034 GCF_000390285.2 Anoplophora glabripennis | reverse complement strand
TGCAACTAATTAGGTACCTACTAAGGGAGATCTCGAGTACGTAAATATACGATTTTGAAATGTTCACTAATTTTCGCGCCCTCCGAATTCGCATTATAGTCGCTGGCAGCTAACTTTCTCAAGTCTCCAGCCTTTATCAGTGTTCTATATGCTGCGAGACCTTGAAATGATGACACGATGTCTATATTCGAGCTTAACCAGTCGAGCACGGAGGCTTGTTGCCACCTTCCATCTCTTTTTAACAAGCGAATGTTTCAATATAGCCCTTCTTCTCTACCACCTCGGTGATCGCAGTTGTATGTTGCAATGTTGCATTTCATAGTACCTAAAAACATTTGTCGTCTGTGAGTATGCGAGTTTTTAACTGGTGTTTATGTGGTTTTTCTTAATTTTTTTTGTGAGACGATCATAATTAATTAGTAAAATAATCATTTACATTTTACTCTGGTACGTACTTAACTTTATTAAAATAAAATGAGTGCGGAAAACGAACATAACCTCAACAACTTCATTAGTTGCATGGACATTGTCGATTGTTTATTATTAAAAGGATTTAGTAGGTACTCTCAGTTATGATGAAAAGCTCATAATTAAACAGAAATCGAGACCAACACCTTCTTTGCAGTCTTTAGTTGCAATGGGTGAAAAACAAAATAGGAGATTTAACGATAATAATTATAGAAAAACTGCATCAACTATTAGAAATAAATTATACTGCTGGCAATGTTTATTTTTCACTAATGATAAATTTTCAGTTCGGTAAACAGAATATTGTAAGAGCTTTAGATTCTGTTCACAAAACGGAAATACAACATTATAATGAGAAAATAGAGATATTTTAAATAGACTAATCGCAGAATTTCATAGATAATGCCACTGTTTTTTCGAGAACCTCTAAAACCATTCAAAACGATAAACTGAGAGTATTAGTTCAATAATCAAAAGTAAAATTTATGACGAATTAAATAATTGCGAATTTGTCTCCTGGCAAATTGATGAAACCACAGATGTTACCTGTAAGTATCAATTATCGGTAATTTTTAGATACGTAGTGCATGGAGAAGGTGTTGAAAGATTTGTTGGATTTTCTGGCATAACAAGTGGGAGAGATGCAGATAGTTTGTTTAAATTATTAATTAATGAATTTGCAAAAATTGACTTATAAAATAAATTAATTGCCCAAACCTATGATGGTGTCGCGGTAATGTCAGGTCATGTCAATGGACTTCAAAGAAAAATAAAAGACGTCGCTCCTCAAGATTTTTTTAATCAATGTTAACGCACATAAATTAAATTTATTTTAAGTAAAGCGGCATTAAAGAAGTGAGAATTTTTTTTCAAATCTCCGGATTTTCGTCATTTTTTTTCCAAATCTACTAAAAGATCTGATGTATTAAATAAATGAATGCAACACAGAATTCCAAGTAATGCTCCCACTCGTAGGAATTTTTCTCCTAGAGCTGTTTTTACGGTCAAAACTTATAAAAAGAAACTTATTGGGATTTTTTATTTCAAATCGGATAGTGAGGATTTTTTAAATGATCAACAAACTTTAGGATTCGTTTATGTATTAAAACAATTGGACAAAAATTTCATTTTGTTCTTGAAAACTTTTACAATGATTTTTGAACAAACCTATTGTATTCCAAATTTTGCAGAATAAATTAACTGACGTAACATTTTCTAAAGAGAGAATTAATTCACTTTTATCAAAATTAAAAGAATTCCGTAATAATGAGATACATTTCAAAACGTTGTATGCAATTTTCTTAGAAGACACTGGCGAAACCTTTAACGATGACCCGCCCTCAAAGAAAAGAAAGACAAGTTTAAAGTTTCATTCATTTCAAGCCTCCTCTATGAAAGATACCACGAGCCGCCACTGTTATTAAGTATAGTAAATAAGAGTAAACGAAAAAAAATTGAGAATTAATTTGGTGAGGGAACAGAAAAGTTAAAGAGAATAACTTGGGTATCCAGTTATTTCTCTCAGTGTCATAAGACCTGTAAGATGTCTAAGATGTCTAAAATGGT
>NW_019424206.1:0-2045 GCF_000390285.2 Anoplophora glabripennis | reverse complement strand
AACGTTTATTCGTCTTAAAATAAAATAATTGAATAATAATTATCGGAAAACGCAACACGGGTCAATAACATAAAGGAAATCCCCCAAAAGTTTGTTACAGATTGTCATAAAACTTGACCTTATGTTACTAAGTTAGTAGACACATGACCGTGAAAATAAACAAAAGTTTAAAAATAAATTGGAATAAAGTTAGAATGTAAAGTAGGTATGTACAGGGTGTCCCTGAAAATGATGGACAACGCTTGACCACAGGTTCCTTGGATGAAAATAAGACTAGTTAGCCTAACTTACCTATATACAAAAGTGCACGCCTACTGAGATATAGCCTTCTAAACATAGAACAGATAACCTAGTATTTTTCAAATAATTTGAAAACTGTTTTTCCTAGAAACTTCAAATTTGGTACACATACTTTTTTATATAAGGGCAATGTAAATATAGAATTTGGTGAGAATACATATACAGGACTGGCTATCCCGTAACTTTTTTATATGTACGCCAACGACGTCAGAAAAATAAGCACTATTTTAGATTTTTTCCCTCTTACGAAATTTTGATATCATTTATGGATTTCGAGTAAAATTGGCAGTTTTAACACATTAAATAATATAAAATCAGTTTAAAATAAATAGAACATTCTAGTACGAGGTGCCATATAACAGAGAAACAAATTCATAACAATAATTAAAAGGTTCTGTGTCAAGCTAGCTGTGATTTAATTTTAGCTTACTTTGTTTTTTATTGCAATTTATACTCTTGCTGAACAAACTGATATGTTAGTAGTTTTGGATTATTGTGAAGGAAATTGTTGTGCTACTGTTCGAACATATGCTGAAAGATTTCCTAATCGAAGAACTCCAAATCACAAAACATTTGCTATTGCGGAGAGACGTCTTCGGGAAACAGGACGTTTTATACCTGTAACATTAAATTGTGGATAATGTACGGAATTATTCAGCTGGAGTAACAAATTTTGGAAAGAGTCGAAGAAATTCCTTAAGTAAATAAACGGCGTTTGGCGGCAGAGGTTGGCTTTCAAAAAGTTCCTTTAATAGAATAATAAAAGACCAGTTATTACAGATTACAGGTATTGCCCCTTTAAAATGGCCACCTCGATCCCCGGACCTAAACCCATGTAATTATTTCGTTTGGAGAGCGTTGAGGACCACAGTTTAAAATAACTCTTCAGTAAATACAGAAAACGAATAACTATGGGAAAGAATACAACATGAAATTAATGTTATGAGAGGTAATGCACAATTATTGGATAATTTATAATTTTCGAAGAACTAATATTTGCGTTTAAGAACAAGAAAGTAACTTTAAGCATTTACTGTAATATTATTTTAATGTGATTATAAATATCAGTTTATTTAAAATGTTAATGTTGACTTTCTTACATTATTAGTTGATGTCGTTTATATAAAATATTAGTGTTGATTTTTATTTTATTGATTGATAATACTAATACCAAAAATGTGTAGTTATTTTCTTTAATGTGACGTTTTTTCATTATTATTCCCTGCTTTCAGGCTGCAGTTATAAATTATTTTTTATAAATCGGAATTTTTGTCTATATTTAATGTATAAAAAATGCGAATTTTACTCAAAATCCATAAACGATATCGAAATTTTGTAAGAGAAAAATCTTCTAAAATAGTGCTTATTTTTTAAAATATAAATTCCGTCGTCATTGGCATACACACAAAAAAGTTACGGGATAGCCAGTGGCGCACAGCACAGGCACTAGAAATAGAACATCCTGTATATGTATTCTCTCCAAAATCTATATTTACCTTGCCATTATATAAAAAATAAGTGTACCAAATTTGAAGTTTCTAAGAAAAATAGTTTTCAAAATATTTGAAAAAAATAGGTTATCTATTCTACAGGGTTCCCCATATTAGATTATGCAGTTTAAAAGTCGAATAAAAACTTTCTGATCAAAGAAAATTAACTTTTTAATGGACTAATATGTAGCTATTTTTATGGGATTTATAACGAAAATAAATAATAAGTCAATTTTTAAAGATCATGTCTTCCAA
>NW_019424205.1:0-2035 GCF_000390285.2 Anoplophora glabripennis | reverse complement strand
AAAATACAAATAATTTTTTTTAATTTGAAAAAAAATAAAGAATAAAAAAAGATCCCAAAGAACCCGTCTCATAAATTTGCATATTGAAAGAAGACTTTTTGAGAATTTCTCGAAGAAAAAAACGCCACTCAATTTTTTGGTTTAAAAATCAAAAAAAAACCAAAAAATCTCAAATTTGTTATATTTTCTTTTATAAAACTACATCTCAAAACGAACAAAATGAAAAAACAAGTTTATGATATCTTTAGTTTCTGCCAAGTTACGGGTAGGTATTTGAAAATTTGTTGTCCAACATATTCAAAAGCTCACAACTTCTTGATGGGCTGAAATAAAAATGTTTAAATTTTTATGGAAACTACTCTAAATGGGTACTAAATAACACCAACAAATCAAGAAAATTAAAAGTAAAATGGTCGGGTCACGAATTCAGTGATTCGGCATGAAATGCCCCATTATGCATGTGTGCTTACCTTTAAATGTATCTTTGACTTACGGAAATATTTTCCACTGATCTAGCGAAATTATCATACTTATCGCCATTACTTCAGACATTATCAAGCGTGTGTGATTATTTCCTTTCCAAATAGTTTTTATAATTAACGTAAATATATTTTCTTTTTGGCTGACGCTCTTGCTTTTTACAACACAATAACCGTCACTACAATATTTTAGAAATAAAATTTTCTCAGCGAATAACAAAATTACCACAAACTGTAAATCGTATTTAAAAATTTACTGGGAAATTGACTACTATCTGCATAATACAAGGTAGGAAATATTTATCAATAAACATCAACAACAAATAACATTAATCTGATTGATGCATTGAATTATAAACTGACAAAAGTATATCCAAAACATCAGATATATTTTGTAATCCAATATTTGGTGCTATAGCTTCACATGTTTCTGTTCGATTTTGATTTAATTCCGTGCGTATCGCAAATTAACGACAGCATAAAAAATAACACAGGCACACAAAAAAAGTCTTGAACCAGAGGGTAGACCCCAGTATTCATAAGTATTTGGAGTCGCTGAAACCGAATATGACCATAAAAAAAAATATTTTTCCCGCTAGCACCCCTTGAAGTGGGTTAAATTTTGAATTTTCGTACAAAATTAAGATGTATGCGTATTTCTATGTTTTTTTGGGACGCTGAAACCGAAAATGACTACGAAAAATGAATTTAACCCCTCTTTTATCCGCTCCCCCCCCCCCAGGGGGGTTGAATTTTAACCTTTCGTACAAAATTAAGATGTATATATATATTTTTTGGGACGCTAAGTCACGACCGTGTTTATTTTGCCTTTTGATATTTTGAACTTGACACCTTATTCTAGACACGATATTTTAATTTTTTTTCCGTTTGCATTTTGTTTCCTCTTTGATTTTAATGTTTTTGCTCTTCACCGACCAGTCTTATTTACGTTTAAAAGATAAATCTAATTTTATGCATCCGGAATAGAATTGATTCCGTATCTACTTTTGAGACTAAGACACCTTCACGCGGTAAAGGCGGATAACAGTTTAACTGGCTTAGAAAATCATTTGAAAGCAAGAGAGTTCGGTATCATAGAAAGAGATAAATGCCTAATCGTGAGAGGCAAGGGGACTCACGTTAATCAAGCAAGTGGATATCATTTTTTGTAGGTAGTCATTTTCGGTTTCAGCGTCCCAAAACAACATAGAAATACGCATACATCTTAATTTTGTACGAACATTTATCAAATTTAACCTCCTTCGGGGTGGGGGGGGGTGGGTGCTTGCGGAAAAACGGGCAATTGAAATCATTTTTTATGGTCATATTCGGTTTCAGCGATCCCAAAAACCTAAGAATAGTGGGGTGTACTCTCTGGTTCATGATTTTTTTTTGTGTGCCTGTGTAATCAGCGCACCATTCCATATTGTCTGTTAAAATTTTCTTTATTTATTTGGATAATTTACCACCTTTGAAAAAAATTTAAAAAATAAGGGAAAAACAAAAATCTCACACTGAGAAAAGCGGACAAATAAAAAATACACATCATTGTATTC
>NW_019424204.1:0-2043 GCF_000390285.2 Anoplophora glabripennis | reverse complement strand
CCAAGGACAATGTAAAACTAGACATTCCTTGTATAACAATAAATCAATTTAGACCAACTTACAACAAAATCAACGCCTACCGAGATATAGCCCTGCCAAACTCATACCACTAATCAGTATTTTTTCATATAACAGGAAAATCGTCTATTTATTGTTTTATTTTTTTGTGTCGCGACTTGCTCGACCACCCCGTGTAAACTTTTTTCGTACTTTTATTCAACGTTGTTTGACTTCACTTGAAAAGACTTTTTATATAAAAATGTAAAGTAAACAGAAAAGAACTAAATATAGAATATACGTTAATTTAAAATTTTCAGGTCAAGCTTAGTTCTGGAGAAGAACTTTATTAAACACAATACAGTAACGTATAATCAATAAAAAAAATTTGTGCAGTCTTTAAAAATATTGTATAATTATTTGCTTTTAATTTGATCTCAAAAGAGATTCTTAAAAGTAGCTATTGAAATATATTTTTTTAATTTTTAAATAAAATGGTATTTTTCTCTAAACTTCAAACGAAAACAAGCTAAATGCCTGTTTCCCACAATATCAGCAGTTAAAAGTCACTAGATATATTTTACATATCTAAATTTCTAGTATTAAAGAACATCGTTCATCTTCATTTGGTAAGAATTTTGAAAGAAAAGAAATTGAATTAGTTTAATATCTTTACAGTAAAATAAAAATAAATCAATCAATCTTTACGAAAATAAAAATTTAGTATACTGCGTAACTAAACAGAATACGTATTTCTAATTCTGCATATCTAAAAATTTGAAAAAGTTCAACTTCTGAACCATACAATCTAATACAGGGTGTATTTAAATAAAGAAGCACAAATACTACCCGATAAGTAGTTAGTAGTAGCCCAAAACTGGTTTATCTGCGGGTTTCTAAGAAATATCACAAATATCCAAATATCTCTAAAGATGCTTTACCTAGATTTATGAAACTTGTACTGGGAACTTAACTAAATAGGTATATATAAAAATTTACTAAATTTATTTTTGTGAAAACCATAAACTCATCTAAAAAAAATAATCACTTAGGGTTATTTCTTTTAGCCTACGAGAAACTTGTATACTAATACAACCGAATAATTCTAAAATAATGTTAACACTGTACAGGGTGATTCACTATATTTTGACCCCCCTTTAACTTTTTTATTTTGAGAGTTATAAAAAAATGTGAAATATAAAAGTTGCACGAGTATTTATGAATGTTTCGAAAATGATAGAAAAACAAATTAAGTCCAAACAAAATGGCCGCGGATGTTAACTTTGTTAAGTTAAATGGAACACCCTGTATATTTTAAATATTTGTATAGAACGTAGGGAACGTTCTATACAAATTCTACATTACCTATACGCATTTTGGACCGTATCAATGTGCGATATATCAAAATATATTATAACTAAATCTGTAAATCCTTACGTAATTGAAAAAAAGGCAGAACTGCCTGAAATAGGTCTAACAATTACAAGATGTATTATTTTCTTAATAAAAAACCTTCTTTTCGTTTTTTTAAAGTATCTTGCTTATTTTTACAGATGGGCCCAACAAACCCTATGTGGCTATGCTCGACAGGGAACGTTCTATCCAAATATATACAAATATACAGGATGTTCCATTTAACTTAACAAAGTTAACATCCGCGGTTATTTTGTTTGGACTTCAATTGTTTTTCTACTATCATTTTCGAAAAATTCATAAAAACTCGTGCAACTTTTATAATTCACATTTTTTTATAACTATTAAAACAAAAAAAGTTAAATGGGGGATCAAAATATAGTGAATCACCCTGTACCTACCAATAATTTTTACAAAGACAATGTACGAGAATTTATTACAAATGCAATTTTTATTATTACAACATAATCATTGAAATCCCAAAAAATTAAAAATATCCCCATTTTGGGGTATTAATTATTAAATTTTATTTAAAAGTGTATTTGTAACAAAAAACACGTATTTTTTATAAAACGAAAAGTTTTAGGAATAAAATTAATTTTTCTTTTGAACTTTGAATTATGAATTAAGCGA
>NW_019424203.1:0-2035 GCF_000390285.2 Anoplophora glabripennis | reverse complement strand
CGGTGCTCATTATTTTCGTTTTGACATATACTATTTTGGAAAATAAAAAAGGATATAATTACAATTCAAAAACATACTCAAAAATGCAAAAAAAAAACAAAAAATGACGCATGACGGCGAAAGTTGACGTCAAAAATAAAGACTATCTCATAAGAAAGTTGTAGATCATGCAAAAATCTACAACTTTTGTAGTCACTTTTTAACATAATCTCAAAATTTCCGAGAAAAAT
The DNA here is from genome assembly GCF_000390285.2 of Anoplophora glabripennis. Lineage (NCBI taxonomy): Eukaryota > Metazoa > Arthropoda > Insecta > Coleoptera > Cerambycidae > Anoplophora > Anoplophora glabripennis. The sequence continues at coordinate 1,805 of NW_019424203.1, read as the reverse complement.
GGGGAAAATCGCTTTTTTTTTGTTTTTCGTTTTTTATTTTTCATTTCCGCTAAAAATAATTTAATTTTGACGAAATTGCGTGAAAGTGTACCTTTTTGTATCTCAAATAACCTCACATTTTTTTAGATTAAAAAATCAAGAAGTTTCCGAGATATATTTTTCCGGTCCAAAACGCTTTCTTTTTCAAACAAAAATTCTACCAAGAAAAATCATCGTGCAAAGTTCTGCTGGTGCTAATTATTTTCGTTTTTACATATACTTTTTTGTAAAATAGAAAAAGTATATAATTACAATTCAAAAATATGCTCAAATATACAAAAAAAACAAAAAATGACATGACGGCGAAAGTTGACGTCAAAAAAAAAAGAATATCTCATAAGAAAGTTGTAAATCATGCAAAAATCTACAACTTTTGTAAAAGGTCACTTTTTAACATAATCTCAAAATTTTCGAGAAAAATGGGGAAAATCGTTTTTTTTTTGTTTTTCGTTTTTTATTTTTCATTTCCACCAAAATAATTTAATTTTGACGAAATTTCGTGAAAGTATACTTTTTTGTATCTCAAATAACCACAAATTTTTTTAGATAAAGAAAAATTAAGAAGCTTCCAAGATATTCTTTTTTCCGGTCTGAAACACTTTTTTTCAAGAAAAATTCTACTAAGAAAAATCATCGTGCAGAGTTCTGCCGGTATTCATTATTTTCGTTTTAACATACTTTTTTGTAAAATAAAAAAAGTATATTCAAAACATGCTCAAAAATGCAAAAAAAATTACTTGCAACAATGAATTTTTCAGTAAAACTTTTATGAATTTCGAAATTTTTTGTATTCTTTTTAATGACCAAAAAAAATTTTTGAACGGTTTTTCACTTTAACTAATTTCTTTACTTGATTGTATTACATATTATAATAAAGTTTCGGGTTAAACAATGAAACAGTTTCTTTTGCATTTTTTCCTTAAAATAGAATGATGTAATCAGTTCCTATTTTTTTTTTAATTTAAACAAGTTGTCAACAATTACTGTAAAATTCATGAGCATGTTTTTGGATTGTAATTAAGTATATATATTTTTTATTTTAGAAAAAAATATATGTCAAAACGAAAATAATGAACACAGGCAGAAGTATGCAAAATGATTTGATGATTTTTTTAGTAGAATTTTTGTTTGAAAAAGTGTTTCGAACTGGAAAAAAATGAATATCTTGGAAGCTTCTTGATCATTTTTATCTAAAAAAAAATTGTGGTTAAGTTATTTGAGATACAAAAAAGTATACTTCTTACAAAATTTCGTCAAAATTAAATTATTTTTGCGGAAATGAAAAATAAAAAACGAAAAACAAAAAAAAACGATTTTCGGCATTTTTCTCGGAAATTTTAAGGTTATGTTTTGTAGATTTTTGCAAGATGCAACTTTTGTATGAAATACTTTCTTTTTTGACGTCAACTTTCGTAGATAATCGCAATAATACCATTCTTGACCCTTTTTCAACCGCTCGAGCATTTATTTTTTTTTCTTTGAACGACGACAGTTAAACGACAAATCATCATACAAAGCTATGATTTTTTTATCCTTTACATTTTGTGACTAACTTCGTTCTGTTAAAAGTACATGTAGCATCTTTAACTTTAATTAAATTAAAACTATTGGATATCCATTTGTAGGAGCTTAATCGGTTCCCACTAAACAAATTAAATTGAACCAATTTTATATTTCAAGAATTTTCCGCTAAATCAGCGACTGGTAAAGATATGTAGGCATTACAAATGAATTGGCGGAACATTAGATCACTTTTTAATTTATTT
>NW_019424202.1:0-2057 GCF_000390285.2 Anoplophora glabripennis | reverse complement strand
TTCGGCGAATACAAAGCCGAATGGTTTTAAGGCGAAAAAACAGAAATTGCTGCTCTTAAAAATACAACGACCCTGTAGTTTATACAAAATGACTTAGTAAAAAAAGGTTAATTTTTATTTTGCGAGGACGAATTTTGACAGCAACAATAACTCAATTCCAGACAACCTTTAACCCGAAAAATAATTAAATAAGGGTTCGAATGATACTCATTTTTTTCATCCTTCGCAAAATTGTTTCTTTTTTAAAAATGTCTCCATTACTTTTCCAAAAATTGTTAATTATTTTAACCATTGCATCTTAACAAATCTAGACAAAAATTTTAAATGAGGAATCAAGAGATACGATACTTATTTAAAATGTCCTTTCATCCTCTACAGAGCTATGTTTTCCATTAGTTTTCTAAAAATTTTTCATAGTGAATACCCTAGAATGAGTCAAATCGTCGCAGAAGAGCGTCTAAAACAATGGTCTACATAGTCTTTCGGATGCAGCAATTCCAAATATGCAGCGATTTCTCTTGGAGTTCTTCTTATTTTATTAATACCAACCTCCTAGTTGACAATGTTGACATATTCCNCAGTGAGAGCACTAAGAACGGCAACAGACACAGAAGGACGGCACCCGGCAATGCCTACTGAATTGCCCCAACCCTTTAAACGAGAATCGTCGCCGCCGCCACCCGGCGCACGCGCTGCCTGGCCGCCCCCAGGTCTAGCGGCGGCCACATCTCCACGGATCTCCTTCATGAGCCACCTTTGAGTTCGGCGAATACAAAGCCGAATGGTTTTAAGGCGAAAAAACAGAAATTGCTGCTCTTAAAAATACAACGACCCTGTAGTTTATACAAAATGACTTAGTAAAAAAAGGTTAATTTTTATTTTGCGAGGACGAATTTTGACAGCAACAATAACTCAATTCCAGACAACCTTTAACCCGAAAAATAATTAAATAAGGGTTCGAATGATACTCATTTTTTTCATCCTTCGCAAAATTGTTTCTTTTTTAAAAATGTCTCCATTACTTTTCCAAAAATTGTTAATTATTTTAACCATTGCATCTTAACAAATCTAGACAAAAATTTTAAATGAGGAATCAAGAGATACGATACTTATTTAAAATGTCCTTTCATCCTCTACAGAGCTATGTTTTCCATTAGTTTTCTAAAAATTTTTCATAGTGAATACCCTAGAATGAGTCAAATCGTCGCAGAAGAGCGTCTAAAACAATGGTCTACATAGTCTTTCGGATGCAGCAATTCCAAATATGCAGCGATTTCTCTTGGAGTTCTTCTTATTTTATTAATACCAACCTCCTAGTTGATAATGTTGACATATTCCGTTAGCACGTAAATGAAAAATTTACAAGTATTGGTAAAGTTAAGGTGCAAAGCAGAATAAAAAGTAAAAATTTTTTAATACTTCGAGCTATATATCAACGCATGTTTTGTTCAAAATAATCCTTACCGATAGAATATACGATTTCAGAAACTTTTCTGACATGTCCATTATTAGTAATAGAACAATGTTACCACGTTGTCAATTTATACGATGTTTCGACATCGCTCTATTTTTCAGAAAAAACTTTGATCCTAGATATTACATAAATCCTCTNAAATAATCCTTACCGATAGAATATACGATTTCAGAAACTTTTCTGACATGTCCATTATTAGTAATAGAACAATGTTACCACGTTGTCAATTTATACGATGTTTCGACATCGCTCTATTTTTCAGAAAAAACTTTGATCCTAGATATTACATAAATCCTCTGGTTGGCATTTACAATAATTGGTATGTGAATAAGTCCAAGGTGAAGCGTCGCATTCTTCTAGCAAACCTTCGCTTCGTTTTTTGGGCTTAGTTTTAGTTTTGGTCATTTATTTATCTTAAATATTATTATATTTGTCGGTAATAAATAGTTTACACAAGGAAAAACGTTCTCATTGCTACTTATTCACATCTTCCACCCGAGATAAATTTAAAAACAAAATATAAGTAACACATTTACATATCTCATTCTTTCATTATAAATAGATCATAACAATAATAATAAGT
>NW_019424201.1:0-2064 GCF_000390285.2 Anoplophora glabripennis | reverse complement strand
TGGGGAAAAATCTGAAACAATTAATTTGAGATATTTGATAGACTAGATTTAACTTCGAATCCGAGAATTGATAGTATTTTCAAAAATAAATATAATCGCAGGTATGTAAAAAAACATTTCGACAAAAAATACACATTATTTTTTCTAAATTCTGTTTTTTTTAACAACAGAGTGGTACACATTTATATTAGGTTTTAACTGAAAATTTATTGTATAAATTATTTAGAATGACTATAAAGATATTACAGTAAAATATACTTTTATTTATTTTCAATTTGCTTTTTGAAATTGGCTATATACTTTTCTAAAAACAAATTTACATATTTTAAAAATTCAACAATCTGAAATACTTAAGTAAGTATATCGGGTTTACTCAATTGCACAGATGTACTTGAAATTTATATAGCGTATTACCCAGTGCTCCCTCTGTGCGTCATATTTTTTTAAATTGTTTTTGAATCTAGATTTTGAGATATTGTTGTTGAAAATTGTTCCTTTTAACATAGGTTTATATGGCGAAGATGGACGACGCGGCTCTTTTTTTGCACGTAACTGAGAAAAAAATGTAGAAATTGTGAAACAAAACTTTTCCATAGATAGTACACAGTATTATCTTACTTTTGATGTAAAACTAATGCAAGTTTTGAACATAGTAGAGCTGTATAATTAGAAACAGAATCTAATAATTGCATTTCTGTCTGACTTGAGGATTAATGTGGCAACATCGCAATCAGCTGACAGCAAGGGGGGAATACATTTGAAAGACTTGATAAAAACAAAGTTGATTTCAAACATATACATTTTTCCTAAATCCCATGTACATTATTATCAACAATAAATTATCCTCAACAGATGATTTTTTGTAATGTTTTTAAAAAACTAGATTAATTAAAAAAGACTAGGAAGCTGTGATATATTTATTGGAATAAAAAATACAGTTGATAAATCCTTTTAATATATTTAATGGTTTATAAAAACATCGTAATTAGTAATACTTGAGATAAAAGCATTTGTACGGAAAAACAAAGGAACATAAATATTTCTCAGCAAACTATATATCTAAAAAATTACTAAAATAGCGCTGAAAAACACAAACAGTGAGTAATAATGTAATTTCTATAACAGAACCTTCAAAATTGCATCCAACATTTTCTTTGACTTGGACTAGAGATGGGCGCGAGTGTCATTTCATTTCTTTAGAACTAAATTATCATAATTATTTTCTCGTTGTTTTACCAGTTCACATGATTTAAGGATTTTAAATAAAGGATACAAATCTTCGCGAGGATAATACGATATATTTGCTATATATAATATTTTTACCCGAATTTGACGCGCAATATATCCGATGTCCGAGGTCTGTAGGTTTGCAGTGTGTACAACTGCACTCGATTATTAGCGCTGTTGCCACATCTACATAGTGTTTATGCGTTCATGAAATATAATTTAAAACTACTTAAATATGACATTTTTATGTTGTTAATTTTCAATATGTATGCTATGTGCATATTGAGTAGATTTCTTTGCTATATAGTATATAGATAATGTTTATCGCAAATAATTTCAATTGAATTTTATTTTTTCAAGTTGGTATCGGGTTTTAGTCCCATAAGAAAATCATAGGACCCCCACTGCGAGCCTCACTTCCCTCGGACCCCGATATACCTCCTTAATATAATAATAAGTGATATATTTCCATCATTAGGCTTATTCAGTTTTGACTAATCTTCTTGGTATGATATACAGGATGTCAAAAATCCGGATCCGTTCTAAGGTCATACCAAGGTCAACCTGAAAATATTGAATGAATTGAACGTCATAATTATTAACCTAGCAATGCTTTAAATTTAAAAATTGTTGTCAATGGCTATTAGGATGATCTTTTGGTTGAATTTGTCCTTCAAATGACCTGCAAGGACAATTTGGAACAAAATTTAGATTTGAAATTTGGCGCTGTATAGCTCCATAAAAAATATCGTGTTTGATATTGAATTTACCTTAGTCCTTAGTTCAACCTTGCCACTTTTAGTGAGGGTCAAATCCAAGGTCACGATCTAACTCATC
>NW_019424200.1:0-2052 GCF_000390285.2 Anoplophora glabripennis | reverse complement strand
ATTTTGGGATCGTTTCCTTTAGGAGCACCAATTTTGATCCTAAAATATAAGAAAAATTCTAAACGTATCTACGATGTTAAACCCTATTAAAAAAACGATTTTTATTTCTAGATGTACTTATTACCTGGTCTACCGGAATTCTTCGGTAAATCACTTTAAAGTTTTTTTTTATAAATAACAGACCCACAAAAAAAAATGTTGAAAATACCAGAGACTAGGCCCACCTATCCTTATGTATTTTGACGCGCTGAAACCGAATCCGGAGTCAAAATTGCTCCATCACGCATCACCCTCCAGTTTTTTTAAGACGCAAAAAACTACCCCAATAACAAGGAAAATCTTCAAATTCTCGCTTTAGCACGGGTCCGAAGGTTGAGATAAACGTGAAAACCAGCACTATAAGACTATTTTATATGTATTTTGACGAGCTAAAACCGAATCCTCAAATACAAATACAATCCCTGTTTAGAAAATTCAAATTTACCATAAATGTAGCATGTCATCTTTATTTAAGACATTAAGGAAATGGAACGCCGGTACCAAGGACGATGGGATGTTAATATGATGGCAGATTTTTGTTGGATGCTTAAAAGTGAATCCGAGCCAGATAGCAGAAAAAGAAAAAGGTATCCACTACACTACGATAAAAAAAGAGAGAATGTTAAGATCCGAGACAATAACACGCGATTTTCCGTATTTTTGGGATAATTTTCGTGATTTAAAAAAAAAATGGAGGGTGGTAGAGCAATTTTGGCTCCGAATTCGGTTTTAGCTCGTCAAAATATATATAAAATAGTCTTATTGTGTTGGTTCCCACGTTTATCTCAACCTTTGGACCTGTGCTCAAGCGAGAATTTGAAGATTTTCCGTGTCTGGGATGATTTTCACGATTTAAAAAAAATTGGAGGGTGATGGAACAATTTTGCCTCCGGATTCGGTTTTAGCTCGTCAAAATACATATAAAATAGTCTTATTGTGCTGGTTCTCACGTTTATCTCAACTTTTTGACCTGTTGTCAAGCGAGAATTTGAAGATTTTCCGTGTTTTTGGGATAGTTTTTCGCGATTTAAAAAAAACTGGAGGATGATGGAGCAATTTTGACTCCGGATTCGGTTTCAGAGCGCGTCAAAATACATAAGGATAGGTGGGTCTAGTCTCTGGTATTTTCAACTTTTTTTTTGTGGTATGTGTAATCATAGCGCCTATATCAAATTACTATTAAATACGAATGAAAATCGCATAAACCCATTGCTTTTTTTGACAGTATTATTGTGTATAAGTATAATTTTACGGCATCGTGACAGTAAAATATTAATAAACATGCTTTGCCTTCTTACCATTTTCCAAGACCTTTGTTTCCTGGATGCAGAAGCACTGTATATCCAAAATAATTGTAACTTGCATTTGCAACTCTTTGGGGATCCTCATACACTATAAAATGATTTGTGTCTATGTTAAAACAACAAATTTTTAAAGGTAATAGGAAAAAGAACAGACTGAAGAGATACATCTTNTGTTTCCTGGATGAAGAAGCACTGTATATCCAAAATAATTGTAACTTGCATTTGCAACTCTTTGGGGATCCTCATACACTATAAAATGATTTGTGTCTATGTTAAAACAACAAATTTTTAAAGGTAATAGGAGAAAGAACAGACTGAAGAGATACATCTTTCAGAAGCAAAAATAGAATTGCTAAGAATTATGAAAAATATGCGGATTTAGTAATCTTTATTTTAACATTTGAATTTTAACATACATCCCGGAAATCTGGTCAGATAAGACTAAACCGCATGGATTATTATAATGAAAATGTCCTGTAGACGATTAAGTTTACCGTTATTTAATTATTTAATTATTTCTTCATGTTCTAAGAATAATATGCCAAAACACCGGAAATACACGTCGTCATCTAGTAGGTAATTCCAAAGTTGATATAAATGTCTTCGCAAATATATTTCGGTTTGATTTAATACAAGCATGTGAGCGAAAGTTATTAAACTTATAGGTAGGTATGTTGAAAACCATACGGTCCATTTCCGTTGAATATTT
>NW_019424199.1:0-2042 GCF_000390285.2 Anoplophora glabripennis | reverse complement strand
TAAAAAATTAAAATAGTATTAAAACTATGTAAATATACAGGGCGCTCTACAAGCTCTATGACAAACTTTGACGGATGATAGCTGGGTTAATTTCAATAGTTTTTTTCTCATATTATTCCGATTCGTTTTTGTTTAGAAGTTACAAGCATTTTAAAAAATAGAATTTCATATTTCAATTAAAGTAGCCTGATAAATAGAAATGGTCGTTGCTATAACAATAATTATTATTTGTGTCATTTTGTTTATTCATTTGGCACTTAGCGTTAAATTGCTAAATAAAAAATGCATTTATTTACAACTGAAGAGTATGAAGATATTGTTCTTGTATAAGGGTATTCCAGTGGGAACGCAAAACAAGCAGCTTGAGAAGACCAACGGAGATACCCAAATAGACATCAACCTGTCCACACAGTCTTTAGTGTCTCATTTCGTAAACTTCGAGAGAAGGTAACCGGGGTTACCAAAACCAAAACCAAATATCCTAACCAAATTATCAAATTGTTTTTCATGACAACGTTTAAAAAAATTTATTTTTTTCGAACAAAAAATCGTTAATATCTCGAAAACGGTAGATTTTAGATTTAAAAGTTGCATAGGAACTTTTTTGTTCAGGATACTCCAAAAAATTTTTTCCATCGAAAAAATCGAAAACTACGAATTTGTTTAAAAAATTGTTTAAACAATTTTTGACCATTAGTAACGTATGATAACATGCGGATATGTTTCAATTTTTTTAGTAAAATTATGAAAAAAAATCGAATAAGAATCATGTTCCTAGCGGGAGCGAGGATACTGCCTGGACTATATTCTTCCACTGCATCAGCCGAATCGGTGCTAGATATTTTAAATTAATTCAAACCAATATAAAGTAGCATCAAAATTAAACCGCCAATGATACGCACGAAATGAAAACTACTACACGATGTTAAATTTGGTTCTACATAAAACAGTGTCATTGACGAGGAGTGTACAATCTATTTCCACCAATAGTTTCGCAGTTTATGCACGTGAATGATCGTTGTTTACACGATTGGAATCTGCAAGTTGCCTTTCCACCTGATGTGTTAATAGGACAATAAACGGGCCAAAAGTAAACGACCAATGTTTTAAATTCGTTGAAACGTGAATAGGCACTTATAAGTGTATGCTGTCTTTTTTTACAAAACAGCTGATACTTTTCTTGAGTGCAGTGAAATATAAGAAAAGAGTGAACCTAACTGCTTTTATTTTCGTTTGGACAACGATCAATATAAAATTCAGCCACGATAAAATAATTAACCTATTTCTAAATTTTAACGACTGCTCTTCAAGTGGTCTTCTTTAATAGATGTACAGGGTAATAATATTACACTTAAGTGTAGGTAGTAGTAGTGAAATTGTGATATTAAGACAGGGTGTTAAAGTTAACTGAAATCTCCCACGTCAAATAATTTCCACCTGTCAACTTTCACGTGAAACTACAAAACGCTTATTAATTACTAAGGAAAATAAAAAAAAATAAATTTAACGTTGACTTTGTATTTTTTTCCTATCACCATGAATGTCAAGTCGTTTGTACTACAGGAATTTACTTTATTCTTCTGATTATGTTCTGAGAAGTGCTGCAAAAGTTGTTAGACGTTTTGACATTTCGTAGTTGGTTATGATTCATCTGTAAGAATCAAAAACGGGTGGATCACATGCAAGTAACTTAAAACCATACAACAGTACGTCATGGATCAATCGACACATTAAATATAAATACCGACCAGAAGACTTAATCCCCAGTTAATCTGAAGAAGACAGCGATGTCTTCGGAAACGTCAATAATTGTAAAACCAGCTCGGATGTTATTCAGCACTGAACGAAAGTATGTCAATTGAGAATTTGAGCCTATTTGAATTTTAATATGGTCTTGTTTTAAAGCTGCAGTCTTGAGAAAACAATTACTTATTGAAAATACTGTAGCATCATACCTCACTTATTGAAAAACCTGACATTTTAAATTGCATAAATATCGAATTTAGGTAATCTACATCTTCTTCAGATATAACTGATGTAAT
>NW_019424198.1:0-2050 GCF_000390285.2 Anoplophora glabripennis | reverse complement strand
GTCAAAAGAATTTCCGAAATATTTTCGTGATTTTTGACAGACTGTATTTAGGTGAAAAATGGGCGTATCGGGAATTAAAAAAAAGCATTTTGAAGCTCTAAGATTCTAGTTTTTAGATCTTTTGGTCTAAATTTTTTAGGGGCTACGGTTATCATGCAATTCTAAATAGTACGACAGAAAAATTTTGTTTTTTTTTTCTGAGTCCACAGACTTGGAAAACATTTTTTTAGCTAAGCCATTGCATGGACCAGATAGATTATTTATTCAGCTTCAATTTCCTTTTTTTTTTTAATTTCGATACGACCATTTTTCATCGAAATATCGGACTTTTAATGGAAAAGGGTCCTTTTGTCTTCAATCATTGATATCTCGGCGACAAATGGCCGTACAGAGAATTGTAAGGCAGTTTCGAACACTGGAATAAATTTTCTATAATATGCTGCCGCAACTTTTCAAAAAAATTTAGTTTTCATCTTTTACAAGAATTTAAAAAAACAGGAAAAAAGGGTAATTCATGGTTTTTTAGAAAATTGACGGTTAAATTAGAAATATTCACGAAATGACTAATGTTAAGCATGATTTTTACAGTTCGATATATCTAGAAGAACCCTGTGAAGTTTCATGTCGATCTAGCGATACCGTTTCTTTGTTTCAGAGTCAAACTTTTGAAAAAAACACTTCATAATCATGATTAAAATGAAAAAACAATTTTTTTCCGGTTTTCTCACAATTTTACTGCAAATAACGTTTAAATTGATGCAAAAAAAATTCTAAAAATTTTCGAAATTTTTTAATTTTTTTCTTGTTTTTTTTTTTGGAAAATCTTGACATTGAAGAAAACAAAATCCGATTGTTTCCAGAACGATTCGGCTTTTCCGTCCTATGCTTATTCATCAACTTTTAATTAAATTAAAATTAAAGTTGATGAACCAAACCATATTTCGACCCCGATTCATACCGTTTTTTGAGACAAATTTCTAATTAATTTTTGTGCAGTCTCTTAAAAAACAGTTTTTTTCAAAACTACTCTGCCTTTTCTGGAAAAAATAATATTTTTTTTTTATTAATTTAAACGTTATTTGTGGTAAAAATGTGAGAAAACCTGAAAAGATTTTTTTTCCCATTTCAATCATGATTTTGAAGTTTTTAAGCTCAAAAACATGACCCTTTGATTTTTTACAAAAGTTTGACTGAAACACAGAAACGGTTCGCTAGATCAAGATGAAACTACACAAGGTTCTTCAGGGTATATTGAACTGTAAAAGTCATGCTTAACATTAGTCATTTCGTGAATATTTCTAATTTAGCCGTCAATTTTCTAAAAAAAAAAAAAATTACCCTTTTTTCCTATTTTTTAAAATTCGTGTAAAAGATGAAAAAAAAATTTTTTTTTAAGTTGCGGCTACATGTTATAGGAAATTTATTCCAGTTTTCGAAACTGCCCAATTCTCTGTACGACCATTTGTCGCCCACATATCGATGATTGAAGACAAAACAATCCTTTTAAATTAAAAGACCGATATTTCGATGAAAAGTGGTCGTATCGAAATTTAAAATTAAAGGAAATTCAAGCTGAATAAACAAGCTATCTGGCCGTTGCAAAATTTTTTTGTCGCGCTACTTCTTAGAATTGCATGTTAATCGTATAGCTCCTAAAAAATTTCGACCGAAAGATCTAAAAACTAGAATATTGGAGCTTTTTTTAATTCCCGATACGATCATTTTTCACCTAAATACAGTCTTTCAAAAATCACGGAAAAATTTCGGAAATTCTTTTGACCCTTTAATTTTTTGCATTAGTTTAGTTATGCTAAAGAAATAATTCTAAGCATTGAAATTATGAAATACTGTTAGAAAACCTTAAAAGAAATAAACTCATCTTCTTGTTTCTAATAGTTATATCACTTTGGATAAAGAACATTACGAAATCCAGCTACCGGGTGGGGTATCTATATTGTTGTTGCATATATTGGGATTTCGGAACAGGTAAGATATAGAAAAATGGTCAATTGGGGAAAGTTTTTTAGACCATTGGAATACCGTTCGATCA
>NW_019424197.1:0-2063 GCF_000390285.2 Anoplophora glabripennis | reverse complement strand
AATTATTCGAAATTTTACGAAATTCGGACTAAGGGGTCAACATTAATCTAAATCATTTTCAGTGAAATGACAAATTCAACGCGGACATCACTGTAGGAACCTTGCGGACCCAGTCTGGAGCGTGACCGAACGTCAACCCAAGCACAGCTTATTAACCATATACGGATACTTTTTCCATATTTTTAATTTTACATTGTATGCAGCCGTCAGTATTACTGTCATTTGTTGTAAATTGAACAAATAATTTTAATAAAGCACACAGCACACTATTTTTACAAATTCAAAAGTGAGTTAAAAATTTTTCATTAAAACTTTACCTCCCACAGTTCTCGTAGTACATACTGTCCAGGAGTTTCTAAGCATGCGACGAAGATCCTCAGCTACATTCAAACAAAGAAACAGCAATAAAAAGGCACCTAATGTACCAAGTGCATAAAAGAAGACTCAGTCGAAAGCCTCACACAAAAACAAAAAGCAATAGCATTTCAAAGTTGTAAGTGCATTTTAGGTACAAACATTAGAGCATGGATCATTGTCCCTAAGTCAAGAAATTCGTCATCAAAATCCACAACATACTTTTCTTTCTTTTTCTCTGAAAATAATCCTTACCAAAATTGTTGNCACAAAAACAAAAAGCAATAGCATTTCAAAGTTGTAAGTGCATTTTAGGTACAAACATTAGAGCATGGATCATTGTCCCTAAGTCAAGAAATTCGTCATCAAAATCCACAACATACTTTTCTTTCTTTTTCTCTGAAAATAATCCTTACCAAAATTTTTGAATTCGGAGGGGGGATATCGGATGATGACCTTCAATTTGACCTTGACATTGACTTTCAAGGTCATTTGAAGACCAAATATAATTTTTTAAGTGGGAACCTTTATTTTTGACCTCAGATTTGGAAGGAGTGCAACATTTTACGTTTAGATAGGTACTTAGGCTCCTCTTTGGAATGACCTTTAAAGGTTATTTTAAGTACAAAATATTTTAAATTACGCACCTGAATATCTCGTCGGGGTAACCACCAATTCGAAACTAACCCTGTTGGCATGGGTGGTGACCTTCAATTTGACCTTGACATTGACCTTCAAGATCATTTGAAGATTAAATCTAATTTTTTAAACAGAAACCTATATTTTTGACCCCATAATCGGAAAGAATGCAAAATTTTACTTTTAGATAGGTACTTAAGGCTCTTCTTTAGAATGACCTTTAAAGGTTATTTCAATGACAAAATATTAAATTAAGCACCTGAATATCTCGCCAGAGCAGCCACTGATCCGAAAATAANTAAGTGCATTTTAGGTACAAACATTAGAGCATGGATCATTGTCCCTAAGTCAAGAAATTCGTCAACAAAATCCACAACATACTTTTCTTTCTTTTTCTCTGAAAATAATCCTTACCAAAATTGTTGGCTTCGGAGGGGGGATATCAGATGATGACCTTCAATTTGACCTTGACATTGACTTTCAAGGTCATTTGAAGACCAAATATAATTTTTTAAGTGGGAACCTTTATTTTTGACCCCAGATTTGGAAAGAGTGCAACATTTTACGTTTACATAGGTACTTAAGGCTCCTCTTTGGAATGACCTTTAAAGGTTATTTTAAGTACAAAATATTTTAAATTACGCATCTGAATATCTTGTCGGGGGAGCCACCAATCCGAAACTAACCCTGTTAGCATGGGATGGTGACCTTCAATTTGACCTTGACATTGACCTTCAAATTCATTTGAAGATTAAATCTAATTTTTAAAACAGAACTTTACTTTACTTTTAGATAGGTACTTAAGGCTCTTCTTTAGAATGACCTTTAAAGGTTATTTCAAAGACAAAATATTAAATTACGCACATGAATATCTCGTCAGGGGGAGCCACCGATCAGAAAATAACCCTCACGAAAGTTGATGGGTTCGGAAGGGGACATCGGATGATTCAATTTGACCTTTACATTGACCTTCAAGGTCATTTGAAGATCAAATTAATTTTTTAAATAGAAACCTCTATTTTTGACCCCAGATTCGGAAAAAGCGTAAAATTTTACGTTTAAATAGATAC
>NW_019424196.1:0-2052 GCF_000390285.2 Anoplophora glabripennis | reverse complement strand
TATATATTTTTACCCTGGGGGTGGTTTCTACCCCTTTGAAGGGGTTGAAAATAAATTTTGTCAAAATAATCCCGGGAATCGTTTATAATTTTTTTTATGAAAAAATGAATTTTCATTTGAAAAATTGAATTTTCAATCGCAAATAACTCAAAAAGTATTGATTTATCAAAAAAATTGTATGGAACATTTTTTGCTTGAAATTAGTTGCTCTATATACTCCCGGGATTATTTTGACAATTTATTTTCAACCCTTTCAAAGGAGCAGAAACCACCCCCAGGGTAAAAATATATACCTATCAGCATAGGTATTTTGTTTCTTGAGCTATTCCCCACCTACTGTCCAAATTTCAAGCAAATCGATGCATAAGAGCGGAAATCTGAGCTAAAAACATCATAAAATGAAATATTCGTAAATTTAAGGGTTCTAATTTTTTTTTTTAGTTCAATTTAAACAATGGATTCTTATTCCTCATCTCAAAAACTATAAAATAATGTTTTGATTCATTTGAAAAAACATTTTTTTTCAATCGAGAGAGCAAAAAATGTAATTTTTTTCCAAAATTATAATTTTGGGGCTCAATTTTGAGGGTGTAAATGGAGTGCTGGTGAAATGTGATTATTTTTCCCTTAATCTGTTCCACTTAAGCTTTAAAAGGCTGTTTTTTTAATGTTTTTATCTTTTTCTACGAGGCGCTACTTAATTTTGTCCATACCTAAGTCCAAATGAATTATAGTGCGCCGGATACCAAATTTGGCGCAAATGTGTTATTTTTTGAAAATTTGGTCGGCCATCTTGGATCTGCCATCTTGAATTTTGCAAAATTGATCTCGAATTCGTAATCAGTGACCCCGGAAACCCCCGTGTAGGTACCAAATCTGGCGCTAATCTGTTTTTTTTTTTTGAAAATTTGGTCGGCCATCCTGAATTTTGCAAAATTGAATTCGTGATCAGTGACCCCGAAAACCCCCGTATATCAAATTTGGCGCTAATCTTTTATTTTTTGAAAATTCGTGATATCTGACCTTAATTGACCCTTTTTTTTTGAGGTTAGAAAAAGGACCATCAATTCTGACCGCGTATTCCCGTTCGGCGGGGTTTTAACCATATAAATGAACATTTGAATATATAAATTTTTTTTTGTATTTTTCCTAGCACTTTTACGTGAAGTTTTGCTATTTTTTACCAGTTTTTTGAGGTTAGGAAATTTCTGTGATGTGATAGCTCAATTCTGACACCGGATTCGTGATCAGGAGGCAAAAATATTACGGATAACATATGTCGTATGAAAAGTAGACAACTTTTTTTGTGTGGCTGTGTAATCATCCATATTATTAACAATTATACGCTTAATTTATAAATCAGTATGTATGAGTATAACTGACTTCTGCAAAGCAAAAACTTGTCCACTGGACGCTATCACATGGGCGAAATCTAACAAAATTATCAGTCGCGATTTCTGACGAAAATAATTCGGACGAAAACGCATCCAAAGGACGGCCGGCCTAATGCTTACTGTTGTTGCTGTTGCTCACTGTCAATAGGTTTGATATTCACTATGTTAACCCATCTCTTATAACAAGGGTCGGCAAGTCATTTTAGGTAGAGTCCGGATGCTTTTGAAAAATTTTAACGAGGTTCAGAAAAAATAATTTTTTATTTTAATTTGCATTCACAAAATAATATGAAATAAAATAGATAGGCATATTTGTATTCAAAAATCAATGGGAGAAATTACATTTGCAGTCTTGAGCTAGTTTTTTTACTAACCTACTAACCATTCAAAATGATAAAAGTGGCACTCAAACGTACTGTTATCTACAGAAAAATATTTTTTAAATAATTTGAGTAATTATTCTTTAAAAAAATTTTTGGCGGTCCAGTTTTTACCTTCCGTGGTCCGGATCTAGACCGCGGTCCGCCAGTTGCCGACTCCTGTCTTATAAGATTAGAGGGATTACCACCGTCATCAACTTTGCTAACTTTTACGTATACGTATCAGGATGTTTATTTATTGTACTTATTGTTTTATTTATATATTTTAATTTCAAACT
>NW_019424195.1:0-2051 GCF_000390285.2 Anoplophora glabripennis | reverse complement strand
GCAATGTTTCTCACATTATTCTAGATGAGATTCATGAAAGGAATGTCCCGTCGGATTTTTTAATTACTCTACTAAAGGAAGTTCTCAAAGAGAGGTGTGATTTAAAGGTTAGTTTTAATAAAATAGTACTAGGACTGTGAATTCATTTTGAGGGATTTTTTTGTAAATCAAGGTTTTGTGAAAAGTTGTGTACATTATTATTTTTCAAAGTATAATTCTGGTAGCATATGGATTCTGCGTTGAAAGCACAACCCATCTTGTTATGCTGTCCATTAATCGATCCAATTTCTCATATCTTCGTAAGATCAGTGGCTGCTCGTCAGGTGATGCAAGTTACGCACCGCTCCACCTAAAATTTCCGTTTGGCTGTGCAATTTAAAATTATTTTTAATTTTATATAAATTTTATAATTCTATATTGAAAATGTATAATACGCATAAATAAACAGAATAGTGTGTGGTGAATGCCTTCTAAAAAAGCCGTACAACGTATAAGTATACGACAAATCAGTCTGTATTCTGCTTCTCTTCGTAGTGTTGTTTACAGCGGTTGTCATGGAAACGAGGTGGGCAATACGTAATTAAACTACGGCGTGGAGGAACGTTTCCTATGTATGGTCCATTATTTATTTTATTGGAAATGCTACTTTCCAGATGGAAAATTGAGGACAAAAAGGATGATATAACAAACCTTTCGCACCACCGTCGTACAACGGTAGAACTAGGCTGTAGAACTAGTAGAAAGTAGCTTCGCGGGCAGAAGGGAGATGTGTCGACAGCGATACGTTTACACCTGTTGCTCTATTTGTAAAATTATTTTAGACACCTTTTATTATTAATGTCAATGTCAATGAAGTTAGTCCCCACGTGGGGCGCCACTTTATAGCAGAACAACTGGGAGCTGCTCGCTAGGGGTCATGGATTTGTTTTTGCGAACGTTTAATTTAAGGCGCTGACTGAACATCTAACTAACTTTATTGACAATGACATTAATAATCAAAGATCTCTAAAATAATCGTCTCCCTTCTGCTACTCTTTACTAAGCAGCCTCATCCTACCATCGTACGATGGTGGTGCGAGAGGTTTGTTATAATTTTTTAAATTACAAGAGACCTGTGCCTTATTGTCTCGATATGGAAAAAAGGGGAAGTCAAAAGAAAACCTGTACGTTCAAATGTTTCGGAATGAATTGTATTCGGAGTATAAGTGGTTGTGTGAAAGTGCTCATTTAAAAAAACTTTTCTGTATGCCGTGTTTAATTGTGGGTGTAAAGTCGGGCGTATTGAATAAGAAGGGATTTAACAATTTTGGGATTCAGGCGAGGTTGTCGTAACCACAAACATGCATGTACGGTGTCCGTTAATGTTCGCAAAAGTCCACAAGCTGAACTAATATATCTATTTTTTATAAAATCTAAATGAAAATTCTTCTCACAAACGTCAGTTTTTCGGTAATATTGCAAATGCAAATAAAAATTTCCAGATTCATTTAAAGCTGTTTGACCTTGAAAATTTGAAAATTTTCGCCAGCAGCACTTTTTTTTTTCATTTTAGTCAATCAATAAATATACTTCACCTATTCTCAATGTCACGAACCGCCACTGCGTAAGATTGAAAGAGCTGCTTAGTCAGGCCCTGTTCCATGTATTGGAACAAGTAGTAATCTGATGGCCGTTCATATGTATCATTTCTGTTCGCTAGTGTTCACCAGTGATGGTTTCATTCGGTTGAAGGAGCTTCGTAGTACGCAACACCAAGTTGGTCACACCGAATACAGAGCATGAAGTTCGAACCATAAATATTTCACGTGAACGTCGATGTTGATGACCAGGCAAACCTCGCGATTTTCTATGCTTAGGAATTTCATAGCATTGTCATTTTTCACCGCTATTAACAAAGCGATGCAAAAGACCCTTTCATTAATAATTCGTATAGCATCCAAATACCTTGCTTTTGGAAACTGTTGTGCGATCAACATTCAACAATCCAGCAAGTTCATCTTGCGTTTGACATGAATCTTGGTTGAGTAATGCTTCCAATTCCACATCTTCAA
>NW_019424194.1:0-2067 GCF_000390285.2 Anoplophora glabripennis | reverse complement strand
TAAAGAGGTCTCTCGAACATTATGCCTATTGCATTTACAAAAAATTATTAGGTATTAGCTGTCTGAAAATTTGTTCTAAATTGTTAAATTTGTTTTCTGTCGTCCTTAATTTTTTCGATAATACAGAAATAAAGGGTATACTAAAATTAACGCACGGTTTGAATTGTCCGCAGTTTTCATTCCGAAGAGTTGTCAGCATTGTGCAAAGTGACATAATGTAGTAAACTCATTGCGGTTAGACAACATGGAAGCGCTATACGACGGATGAGCGAGTGAAGATTCTGAAAATTCATTACAAGTACGGAGAGTGTGTAGCTGAGCCTATGCACAAATTACGTGTTTGCGGTAGAAGAAACGCTCCGAATGAAACAACTGTGAAAAGATTAGTAGCCAAATTTGAACAAACATGTTTGGTTGCAGACCAAAAAAAAACATGTCGGCCTCGTACTGGCTGTTTAGCCGAAAATATTGCTGCGGTGAATGATAGTGTGGCGGAGATTTCTTTAAGCTCAGTGCGCCGCACTATAGTTTGAATCGACCTAAATTGGACAAAAATCTGTAGCGCTTCGTGGAATAGGGTTACGGAAAATAACCAGGGCGATTTTTGAAGTACTGAAGATGTACTTTTATGAAAAAATAACGATGAAATGCTTCCTGTATGGTAAATCCTGTGAAAATCCCGCTGAAACCATGTTTTTTGCCTGTTTCTCCTTAAACATAAGTGTAAAGGAAATTAGGANTACTAATCAAGATGTCGTAATTATGGTTAAATTGTTTTTTAAATCCTGTCGATTTGTAATTTTAATGGACTCATTGTTCAGCGAATATTTTTTGTTTTCACAGCATCGTGATCGTTTCTTCAAGTTCGTATATTTGCTGAGCAAAATTAAAACCAGTTCGCAATTTATTGAAACATAATACAGGATGTTTTCGAAAATGAAGTTTTAACTTTAAATGTTTATAAATGATGATTATAATGCGTTTTCCAAATATTATATTAATGAAGGATACATAACAGAAAAACAAAAACTCTTTCTTTACAGGGTGTTAACGAACTTAGAGATTTAGTGTTAAAAGGTTTTGATAAAAGAAGTTGGTCGCTTAATATTTACCTTAATAAAAGCTGCTTAGCAAAAAAAAAATAATAATATGCATCTGTTCGAGTAGTAAGTAAGTCTGATCTTGTTTAGCCGAATGGCATCGCTTATTGCGACTGTCTAATATCTGAAGCAATGTTCACTTGGACTGATTGTTCTTTTATTACCAAATACCACCGAAAATGCTTCAAAGGGTGGTGCGGTGCCATTGTGACGACGGAACTGTAATATTTCCAAGAGACTTACAAATCTGTTTATGTATGTCTAATTATATTTGGGCGGGGCTTTACGTTACTGTACGGTGATTGTGCGGTACCAGGTACCACTGAGAATGAAACGATACCAGCAGTGTGAAAACAATGCAATATTTCGTATCTTGTTTATATAATTATTCCTTTTTAATGTAACAAGAATATTACTATGTGCATTCTTTTACTGATTTGAAATTCACAGATAGATTTGTAGCTTCTTCCTTACGTAGCAGCATATTTAGAAGATTAGAAGTGTGTACACTTGATAAGTGAATTATTTCCACTGATATTCACAGCAGTTTCATAGAATAACAATTGCGAATATACCATATTTATGATTACATTTTGCCCACTTTGCATTCGATTAACCTAGACCTAATGTATATGTAATGTTTCTATTAAAAGATATAGAAAAATTTTATATTTTCTAGACGAAGAATTCACATCTACGTTGATGTCACAATCACATATTTTTTTATACTGTTTTCACACCGCGAAAGGCAATTAAATTGAAAAGTAATTTCTAATAAGACAGAATTCAAACATGAAAACGAACTGGGTGATTTCAGTGCCTTCATTATAAAAGGTGGTTTCATCATGGTAACATTTGGCAATTCGAAAAAATACACTCCGTTACTAAAGAAAGCCTTTGATTCTAAAATTATTCAGGAATATATTTATTATTATTCGTTCACATCTGTGACGTAGATATAGCTATA
>NW_019424193.1:0-2061 GCF_000390285.2 Anoplophora glabripennis | reverse complement strand
TTCCTGAAATTAGTTGCAGAGAGAGGATCAAATATAATATCGTTTCTTTGGATAAAATAATAATTTCTTCCGAGAAAAATTTTATAACTATACAGGACGTCCAGGATTTAGTCCTACCAATATTTCAGCCTTCGCTATTTAAAAAGTCCTTAAGGTTTGATACACCGTATATATTTAATATTGATATAAACACAGTGCGCAACTTTGAATGGGAGTAATATTTATATGGAGACTACTTTTGATTTTTTAAATGCATATCGTAAGTTTGTTTCCTCAAATCCCGTCGTGAAAATCAATTTTTTAAAACATTTTTTTCGTAGTTTTCATACCTCGCAGCTGGACAGGCTTGCGTAACCTCAAACAACTGCTTGCGGTAGCTACCAGCGTGAGCTACGGCATGAATCGTTGTAAAATATCATATTTCTTGAATCGTATATATTTATATAATATCACATAAACTTAGTAGTGAAGAGTAAACAAAGATGCTCTACTAAATACTGCTTTACATTTGACTATAAAATAGACTTAATAAAACACAACGTCCACNAAGCAATGCTCTGAAGGCTTATTTTAGAAACATCAAATGTAAAAGATGCTTAGGCCCTGAAATTCTTCCTCTAAAATATGTTATAGGTATATATTCACTTTTTCCAGCGGCATAATTATTCCTAAACTGAGGCGACCTTGCTGAAACCGTTCTCGCGTTTTTCGTAATTAAATTACGAATGGCGGAGTTTGTGACAGAATTCATTATCCTCAAGCATTAGCTTGATTAGGATTTGTTAATTCACTCCCAACACTATATGGCCATTTGCATCCACGCCTTTCCTGAAATTAGTTGCAGAAAGAGGATCAAATATAATATCGTTTCTTTGGATAAAATAATAATTTCTTCCGAATCAGAGAATTTAAAATGATGCGAGAAAAATTTTATAACTAGACAGGACCTCCAGGATTTAGTTCTGCTGATACTTCAGTCTTTGTTATTTAAAATGTCCTTAAGGTTTGCATACACCGAAACTTTTAATATTGACATAAACACACATAGTGCGTAACCTTGCGAATGGGAGTAATATTTATATGGAGGCTGCTTTTGATTTTTGAAATACATATCGTACGTTTTTTTTCTCAAATTCCGTCGTCAAAATCATTTTTTAAAACATTTTTTTTTGTAGTTTTCATACCTCGCAGCTGGATAGGATCGCATAACCTTAAACAACTGCTTGCTGTAGCAACCAGCGTGAGCTACGCACGAATAGTTGTAAAATATCATATTTCTTGAATTGTATATGTTTTATTTATATAGCAAGTATCACATAAACTTAGTAGTGAAGAGTAAACAAAGATGCTCTACTAAATACTGCTTTACATTTGACTATAAAATAGACTTAATAAAACACAACGTCCACTACAAAATTTTATTTCGATTCCAGTAAAAACATACTTCACCCAGAAAGTCGCGTTATCTACCGTATTACAAACACCTTTCATAAACTGATAAACTGAAAACTAAAATAAATGTAGTAAACTGAAGTAGCTACGTATTAGGCCATTCTCGTTTCACCGAATTAACGCTAGCTATTTCGTTTCTGCTCGTCTACCACGGTGTTGTCAAACCGCAGATTCAAAATCAGTCTGCATATTCCATTCCTGTAGACAATAATAAAGAACGTGCTGCTATTCAACTATTGGTCGAAAGGATTTCTACGATAATCTCTGTCAAAGACACGCTTTCATACAAAACCGGACTTTACATTGTACAATCGTTTTCATTTCGTACGCATAATTTACAGCTTAAAACATACTGTATCTTGTTTAGAATTTGGTTTAGAACTTTTTAAAGCACCTTTCCTAAATGCATGCTTTTTATGATCACGTCACGGTAGCGTGCAATTATCTACGTTGTTGGAATATGTAAAGTGACCGTATACTTCACCTAAATTAGGTCAATGTTAAAGGTCATTGACAAAGATTCATAAACTAAACGCAGTACTTTAAAGAAAATACACAAATACGTTTTTATTTACGTTTTGTTAGGTACTTGAAATTATTTTAAAAGAT
>NW_019424192.1:0-2063 GCF_000390285.2 Anoplophora glabripennis | reverse complement strand
ATGCCCTTGAGCATAAAACAATGGAAGCTAAACATACAAAGAATTATTATCATGAAACATCTATAAACATCACAATCATAAGATTACATAGAACAATTAACAACAAAGTACTTAGAGAATATTACCTGCTAACTAATAACGGTTAAACACTTAATTTTCCACTACTTCTATATTTTTCGCACTACACTGATCGTCTTACTTTTCACTCCGCGCTGTTCTCACTTCAACTGCCTATCTTCAACTATTCAGGCTTCCTTCCAGAATTCCCTACCTAAACGCTTGTTTTTTGTGCTTCCTTCTACCGACCATTAATATTACTTTTTTCATTGTTATACAACACTCATGTAACAGGTGACGTCGAAGTTGATAAGATAAGTACGGTTTTGCACAGTATAGAGACAATAAAAAAAAATTTGAAACTTTATGTCTCTAGTATCAAGACCTTTAAACAAAAGATTGTTTGAGCTAAGGTTATCGAGCAATCAAATGAAAAAAATGGAAAAAAAATTAAAAATTTTTTTCTTTTTGACTCCATGGACTCAGGAAAATTTTTTCAAACTCAATCAATACAGAGGTCAGTTAGTTCATTTATTCAGCTTCTATTTGATTTTTAAAAAGTCTCCAGTTAAATGAAAAATTACACTTTTTTTTCAACCTTCGATATCTCTACAACAAATTATTGCACAGTAAATCCAAGGGCAGTTTTGAAAACTTGAACAAATTTTCTACAAGGACCTGTCACGGTTTTCGAAATAAAAAATTGTTTTCATCCTTGACATCAATTTGAAAAAAGTGCAAAAAATTACGTTTTACAATTTTTTAGAAAATCTACCGCCAATTTACAAATATTTATGAGAAGGCTAATGTTGAGAGTTATTTTTACAGCTCAATCTACTCACAATAACCCTGTAAGTTGACAAATTCATCCATCCATTTTAGTAACGAATTAATTTTGCCAATCAGTAATTTTACGAGAAAAACTGAGATGAAAATATCGCGAGGTAGAAGGTCGAGCGATTCAGTTAAATGCCAGTTTTTCGAGAAAAATTACTGATTGGGGCAAAATTTTGATCTAAAAAGAAATTTATCCATGAAATAAAAAGCTCGCGTGGTTTTTGACAAGATAAATTAACGATCAAATATTATGTAAATGAACAACAAAAATAAATATCTTTATATATTCTATGTGAACGAATAACAACATTTATGTTTATTTATTCAAATTATTTAAAGGAACAGTTATTAAATACACAGTTATTATAAATTGTTTAGTTTGGTGTACTGATTTCAATATTTTCTTGTCTAGTTTCCGTACATGTTTCCGATACTCTCTTTGAGCCGCCAGACTATTTCCATTACAGAAACCCTGAATGAAATGCATATCGGCATATTCACGGTTAGTAAAAGCATGATGGTTCATGGTTGTAAATAAATCGAATGAAATGCAAAGTTGAGCACAAAGATCACAACTAAGAAAATAAAGAAACATTAGAATTTAAATCATAGCACGCTGTCACTACGTGAAAATGTTAAAAAAAGTCACTGTTTTGAGCAATACATTATTTAAAAAATAATTATTTCTGACTAAACTACGCAGAATTCGAAAAAAAAGTGGACATTTTTTCTTCAAAAAAGTCTAATTCATTAAAAAATAATATTATTTGCTTGATAATTCAAAGTAATAAAAAAAATTGAAAAATTTCTGTTAAGAGTAGTTACAAAACTATCCTTATTTATAACCGATTTAGATTAAACTTATAGTAGTTAAAGACCCTTACGGTGTAATTATTACCTACAATTTTCATTCCGTTATCTTAATCAGAAAGAAAGTTATTTTAAAAAATATCCAAATGATAAGACCCCTTTGGAGGACTATATCTCAGTAACGGTGCTCCGGAGGACCAATGTTTATAGGAACATTTTTTACTATTTTTGGCTCTACTTTCACCCCTTAAATTTTGTACCAACTTTTCCAAACACCCTGTATATATTGATGTGCTTGGCCAGACACTAAATTGGTTATAATGTTATGGGTGGAATAGTGATATTTTTTTATTTACAAT
>NW_019424191.1:0-2053 GCF_000390285.2 Anoplophora glabripennis | reverse complement strand
GACCAGTATCATAACGATATTAGATTGCAAAAGAGTTTACCATTTACTTCTCGAAAGGGAGTTAATAATTAATTATCATCTACACTTTAATTGATATGTGGGAACTTAGAAATGTTGTATGTTCAGATAATGAATTTCAGGCACTTACCATCCATTGCTTACGTAGAATGTAATCCAGTGACTGGCTGTACAGGGCGACACTGAAGTTGGAAGAACAAAAGAGAAACACCAAAACTTTTTAGGTAGGGTTTTAATAAAATAAAAACAAAACGAACAAACGCAATAACGAGGACACACGGATTCGAGCAAACATTATTAAGTATTTTACTCGTGATAACGCAATCCGAGATTCAGGGAACTCAACGCGAATTCATGGCAAATTTGGAAAGACTTTATTCATGATTGCATTAAACCGAAACTCTAAAATTACGTGAACTGCTCAGTGTGGGACCCAAGGAGAAAACTGACTTTTTTGGACACCTCTCCTGAGTTCGACACCGCGCTTCGACACGCCCATTTCTTGGGTTCCGAAGTTTCGGTTCTTATCTTACTGGCGGGATCCCTGAATATCGGGACGCTTTGGTATAACTATACCATGTTAATAGTTATCTAATTGACTGAATTTACAATTGAATAAATAATTTTGTGACTAAACTGAACTTACGAGTAACCCTACACCTTCCTCTCATGACTCCGTATAGTAACACGGGATTCAGTCTAATCTATTCTTATAACAAAATCCGCCTAAAAATCAGCTATTTGATCCATTATTATTTTCCTCATAAAATTCTAACAACTTATTTAAATATCTTGGAATTCCTACGCCCTTTTGAATGCATTTCGCGCGTTATTAGAAACATCAATTTTTCCCTTCACAACGGGCTAAACCGTTGATACCAGATGCACAACACATGGCCCCGAAGCGACGGTCTAAGTCAAAACATTGCCAAATTTCATGAGGCCTTCTCCGACGGACGGCTTTGCAAATTTATTACTCCCGGTGACAAAAGGCACTAGTCTCTCTAGTCACTTTATGGCGATTCTAAACCTACTTGAAAACCCTTAACTTTTCTATAATTAATGTTGACCGAAATATTTTTACTGTCTGAGTTGGCCCATACGTTCCGAGAATTAACAAATAAACTATCACGCGTCCCGGGTTTTGTTACATTAGTTTAGTTAGCAGTGACCCTTGCTTTCATATTCAAAAATTCTAAAGATTTACTGAACTTCCTCCAATGGAAATCGAAACATCGTGGTTCAAAGAACCACTATCCCTGACGTCTAGCGACTGAACTATGAGGTGCTGTCATTCTATGTTATACATGTTAAGTGCGTTAATAATAATGTGTACCTTGATGTTTTATTTTTGCTATGATCAGTAACATGAACTTGTTTTGTTTGTAATGAAGCTAGTAATTATAGCTTGTTTAGAATTATATGGTACTATATTACAATTTTCTAGATATTGAGGTTTTCATACACAAGGTTATATAGCTCCCCCACTTTAATATGTATACACGAAAACAACTTAGAATTTCAATTGACTTTGTAATTGTTATTAAAATGTGCCATTAGATCTTAATTTACGAAAGTAATCTTATACAATATAAAGTTCCATGTTTAAAATAGTTCTGGCTTAAAATACAGGCGATGACAGTGATATAAATATAATATTTTTTCAGAAATCAGCAACAAAATGTTTTACCTACACGATAGTACTATGAATGGTCATTTATACTCAACGTCCATACCGGCAAAGAGCAATCTGTAGTATCACAGTTATTATGAAAGTATGACCTATCACCAACTAGGTAAACCTAAATTTTAACTGACGATATTGCAAGCAACAACTATCTACACTAACCAGCATATCGTTGGACACCAGGCATCTATCGGTTCCGGTCTTATTATTCCTCATCAGTATTCCATTCTACAAAATTTCAATGCTTTTCAGTTGTTTAAATCAACACCTCATTGTAAACTTTAAAACTTCTTATGCGCAAGTTTATAGTTTACAGAAATGGACATAGAGACATTAATTACAGTGAAA
>NW_019424190.1:0-2056 GCF_000390285.2 Anoplophora glabripennis | reverse complement strand
TTAAAACAGAAAACATATTTTACGCAAAAGTTTCCTATGAATGTAGGCTCGAAAAATGTAACAAGGTGATAAATATGCACACTTTTTTAACTACTGTTAAAAACTAATATTTGGTTTACTTTTAAAATTAAAGATTTAGGTAAAACTGATTAAAATAACTTTAATATTTTCGACCTGAATACAACCACTGCTTATTAGTCAATGCCCGCTCCTATGCCACCCATCGATGAACTCATACTTTGTTTTATAAACATTTGTGATTTACAATCACCGATCGAGTAGCAAGGAACCGCGCATGCAAATTAAATAAACTATATCAGATATTTAGCGATTCTCTCTTCATGGTTTTCACACTACAGATTAATTTTGACATTTAAAAAAAAGCGCAGATCTTTAGGTTCAATAATCTCATGGGGGAATGGCTTTTACTTCATCCACAATGGCTCAGTGGCTTTTTTTTCTAAAAAAAATTGAACGGGCCATTTTCGTAAAATATTTTTCTAAAGAATATTTTAAGTGGTAAAAATATTTTTAAAACACAAAAAAGATTATGAAATTTTCCGTATCATACCAAAAATAAAAAAACAAATTGGTGGTGGAATCTTTTATCGCCATGTTTATGGCATATTGAGCTTTGAGAGTTAACGAAACAAAAGCGTAGTCAATCTGGAAAGCAATAATTTTTACCAACAATTTCTTATCAATAAAGTATCAACAAAATTTAATAAAAAAAATAAAGTTGTGTTAAATCTAGGAAATCACGTAAAATTATCAATTAATCCACGTTTTCATAATCCACCTAGTATTAACGATTTGTTACTGTTATTAAAGGTAAGAAAAATTGACATTTTTCCCAAGAAATTCAGAAACCTAAAGAAGTAACCACAAAACGTGCAATTTTGCTGATTTAACTGAAATGTATCTCTAAAAATAATAAAGTACGCCATGTACGGAGATAGAAAATGGCAATCCTGTGTATTTCGACTTCATAGTCAATTTTCCGAGATCAAATTTTAATTTCTTTAGAATTGAGTCTCCCAGATTAAAGTCGAAAATCAGAGTTTAAAGTATGAATTTTCAACGTAAAGTATGAATTTCTAGTTGAATGTCGAAATTTCAAGATTGAAGTCGGAAATCAAAATTTATAGTAGGTACGAATTTCCAATTTTAATTCGGAATTCCGGGTTTAGAGTTGCAATTCCCAAAATAAAATCAGAATTCCGAGTTTAAAGTATGAATTACCAATTTAAAACATAAATTCTCAATTTAAAGTTGGAATTTAGAATCGAAATTCCGAATTTAAAATCGGAAATCCGAGTTTAAATTTAGATTTCTCAGTTTAAAATATGAATTTCAGTTTCAATTCGGAATTCCAAGATTAAAGTCGGAAATCAGAGTTTAAAGTATGAATTCCCAGTTTAAAGTATGCATTTTTATTTTTAAAATCGGATTTGTTAGTTTAAAGTCGGAATTCCGAGTTTAAAATCGGAAATCCGAGTTTAAAGAATGAATTTTCAATTTAAAGTATGAATTTCCAGTTTAAAGTATGAATTTCTAGTTTTAAAGTCGAATTTCCGAGCTTAGAGTCGGAATTCTGAGTTTAAAATCAAAATTAGCAGAATTTCGAATTCAAATTTGGAATGCCGAGTTTAAAGTCCGAAATCAGAGTTTTAAGTATTAATTCTCAGTTTAAAGTATGAATTTCTTGTTGAACGTCGAAATATTGAAGTCGGAAATCAGAATTTATTGTACAAATTTCCAATTTTAATTCGGAATTCCGAGTTTAGAATTGAAATTCCGAATTTAAATCGAATATCCGAGTTAAAAATATAAATTTTCAATTTAAAGTATGAATTTCTAGTTAAACATCGAAATTCCAAGATTGAAGTCGGAAATCAGAATTTATTGTACGAATGTTTAATTCAGAATTCCGAGTTTAGAATCGAAATTCAGAGTTTAAAGTACGAATTCCCAGTTATAGTCAGGATTCCCAATTTAAAATCGGAATTTCGAGCTTAGAGTCTGAATTGCGAATTTTTTCTTAAATAAATTAGGG
>NW_019424189.1:0-2061 GCF_000390285.2 Anoplophora glabripennis | reverse complement strand
TTATTTGATAAGCTTTAGATTATTCAGTTATTAAATGTTTGAAATTATTTGTCTTTGCGGAAAACACTATTTAAAGAATATGGGGCCCTTAACGAATCATTTCATCGAAGTAAATCGACACAAAAAATCGCAAAACAGGATGTATCTCTGATTTTTTAGTATGCTGTATTAGGGCTATATATACTCAAGTTTGCAACTCTCAAAAAATTGTGGAAAAATTTGTACACACCAAAAACCGCGAAATTATTGGACTTGTTTCAGATTCTGCTCTATATCTCCTAATCAATGCATTTTTCGTCGAAAGCTATTCTACACGTTTTTTAAGAGCATCAAATTTGTGACAAATTAAGGTCAACCGGAGCTCTGTAGGTCAATTGGTTACCGAATTACGGCACTTTAAAAATAGGCCAGTTTTTCCAAAAATTGAAAAATTTACTTTTAGACCTTGTATGGACCGAAATTGCGTCGAAACCATTGGTCCTACGAGTAGAACTTCTAGAATAGAATTTGTAGGCAATTTCATTATCTTTAAATTAAGAGTAGAGCGGGGTCTGTAAGCCTCGTAGTTCTTTCAAAATCGCAGAAAAACCCATATAAGGTAAAATCACATTTTTTCAGAAATGTTCCATAACCTTTCCTATCTTTTGTTTTTTGGTTTGGTAATGAAAAAGGCGGCATGAATTCATTAAAAAAAAGGTGAAATGTTTGTTTTAATATACCTAAACATAAGTAATGAAAAGTACAGTAACTTAATCAATCAATCAGTCAATTGACTATGTGTCTAATTTGATAGACTTATTGACTGATTAAGTTAATGTACTTTTGATTACTTATGTTTGTATTAAAATACATTTCACAGTTTTTTTAAATGACTTCATGGCTTCTTCTTCATTACCAAACCAAAAAACAAAAGATAGGACAGGTTATGGAACATTTCTGGAAAAATGTGATTTTACCTTATATGGGTTTTTTTGCGATTTTAAGAGAACTACGAGGCTTACAGAACCCGCTCTGTGTTTAATTTAAAGGTAACATACTAAAAAATCAGAGATACATCATGTTTTGCGAATTTATTGTCGATATTAACCGGCCTAGTAAATTTTTTTGTGAAAAACTTATATCTATCATAGTTTGATGTTTAAATTTAAAAATATTGTCATGCAAAAAATTGAAGGTGCATTTTACCCGTGAGCCTCCCTGCCTGTGACACCCCTGGCTAAAAGTTTTCATGTAGTTCGTTAAAACATTGATTGAGTGTCCAACATACCAAAATTCATAATAATACGTTAACTGGTTTTGGAAATATTTTGAAAAATATGATCTCTTGAAGCCCCTTTTAGGGGGGCGTAGCTCCCTTAGGAAGCATTTTACGACCCTTGTTTATAGGAAAAAATAATCTTATTTATGATCGTAGATTCTACTTCTAAAGTATTGTACACTAATTATGGAACTATGTATATGATATTGAGCGTTACTTTCTATATTCTAAATATTGTTTTTATGGTGATGATCTAAAAATGTATTTTGAATTATCTGAGACATACATTATTTCATTTTTTTATATTTCATACTTTTCATTTGCAGAAGAACTTTTCTTGTTTGTAAGATTATTGTATAAAGAACGAAGGTGTCTTAAATATTTATATCACAGTATTAGTTTCTCTTGGCTACCTTCAAATATTGAGTTTTCGTATTTCCTGATAAGGTGAAGCTTAACAAAGTCAGTTCCGTAAAAGGTGTACCATTACACTCTAAATAATTAACCTTTGATTCACATGTTGAAGCTATTGTTAGGAAGCCTTACTTTAATTTGTGATTTATAACACCAATTACAAAATTACACTTTCGCTTTAGGTCCTATTATGTCAGCATCAAGTATAATAAATGATCAAATTACAAAAGTGACAAAATTGAGTGTTTTTTGTATTCAAGACAATTAAATTATCTACAATTCAAAGTACCCGAAGTCGTATATCACCAATTTGTTAACTGTACCTAAAATATAGGTCGAACGTGGAAAAATCACTTTTCCTAAATTGCGCATTATTATTGCAAAAAGCG
>NW_019424188.1:0-2056 GCF_000390285.2 Anoplophora glabripennis | reverse complement strand
CCACCGCCGCGTGAAACCGAATTAGATTGCAGTTTTTCGGGTAAAGATGTGGAGGAACCCGAAGTTTTCCTTCAGAAAATTGAAGATTATATGGCTACAAACCGGATTCCGACGGCGAAGTTTGCGCCTATCGTACGTCGCGCGCTAGAGGACGAGGCGTTTTCCTGGTTTCGGCGAATCGAACGGCCCGGGTTGCCTTGGCAGGTTTTCAAGGCTCAATTTATAGCGAAATACGATTCCACAACGGTGCGTGCGAATTTACGTAAACGGCTTTATGGTCGCCCGCAGTTCCCTGATGAAGACGCGTATGGGTTTATTATGGAAAAATGGGCGCTTTATCAGCGGTTAGCGCTTACGACGACAGCTACGGAACGTTCGGTAAATATTTTGGAGCTATTACGGCCGGCTACTCGAGCCATTATGCGGGGCAGGTCGTACTCCAGTCTAGAGGCCCTTGTTGAGATTGTGGGCCAAGTTGAAGGCGATCTTAGAGAAGACCGCTCGCGTAATGCGCCGAGGGCCGCTCCAGTGGACCAACGACCGCGGGAAGAACGACGACCACCGCCGCCGACGACGAGAGCGTGTTACAATTGCGGGGGCGAACATTTCGTCCGTAATTGCCCTCAGCAGCAACGGCGGGGAAACGACTCCGGGACCCTGGTGCAGCCGCGCACGCGGTCCCCGAACGATGTAGCCGGCAACAATCACGACACCGGGAGGACACCGCGAGCCGGTGGACCCCAGTAACTAGAGGCAGCCCAGAGTCGGTAGCGTTGCCAGCGGGTGTGGAGGTGCCATTTGGCGGCACGACAGGAAACTCGCTGGCAAGTATGGAAAATAACCCGGATGTGGACTGGTTTACCCAAATGGAACAAGAAACAATCGTTGATATAGTAAAGAAAGCGCAATTAGATGACGTGTCGGTTCAGCGGGATAAGTTGCGGCTGGATAGGATTATGCTAACAGGACCGCGAAACGAAGATGAAACGCGGCAAGTTACGGAGTATACGGTGCGGGAAAATTTAGTATGGAAAAAGGAAGGCGAGACGTTGAAGTTGTACGTCCCGAGATCTGCGAGACGACAGGTAATGGAGGAATGCCACGATTCGGAGTTCGCTGGTCACCCGGGTGGCGAAGAAACACGGAGGGTAGCACGGAAGCAGTTTTGGTGGAAGAAAATGGATGAAGACATTGCCGAGTGGGTCAGGTCGTGTGTGGTGTGCGCAGCGGTAAAGGTAGGGCGGCCGAAAGAAAAGGCGCCGTTAAGACCGCGGACACCCCAGGCACCATGGGAGATGGTGAGCCTGGACGCCCTGGGCCCATTCGAGGGAGTCGATCGAAACCACCGTTTCCTTCTGGTGTTGACTGACCTTTTTTCGCGATGGGTGGAAGCCAAGCCGACGGGTCGTGCACGACCCATGATCAAGTGGAATTTTTACAAGACACGTTTATGCGTTATGGATATCCAGCGACGATTATAACGGATAGTGCCCGCACCTATACGTCTGAACCATGGAAGGAATACTTGGAAGCACATCATATCGAGCACGTACAGTCGGCCATTTATCACCAGCAGGCTAACCCGGTGGAGCGGCGGATTCAAGAGTTGAAAAAAACGCTGTGTGCCCTAGTGTACGAGGAACCAACAGGTTGGCCGAAAAAGTTGCCGCAAGCATTATTCGCGCTACGAAATCGACGCAACGCCGCGACGGGCGCGACGCCAGCGCAAATTTTGTTCGGTGTGGAATTAAAACGACCGGGAGCGTGGAAGGCCCCTGCGCCAGTAATCGAGCAGCCGCAGCCCCGGGATGATAGGATAATGCGTGCGTTACGTAGGCAAGAAGTATATCAACGACAATTGTTTCCGGAGCCCCGGGAGGCTGATAGACATTATGTATGCGGAGATCAAGTGTTGACGCGAGGACGACCGGGACAGCACGCGTTCGCGCCAAAGTGGCAGGGCCCATTCCCTATCCAGCGAGTGCTGGGCGACAACGTTTATGTCGTCAAGCAGAGGGAAAATGAGCAGCCGGTACATGTGAACGATATACGTTCC
>NW_019424187.1:0-2058 GCF_000390285.2 Anoplophora glabripennis | reverse complement strand
CATATTTTAAAAAAATAATAGGCATATATTATTATCCATGCTGCAGTAAATAGAACTTTGGAATTTGTACATTGTACTCCACTGCACCGCATAGAAATCGGTTCAAATTTTCTTCAATAAATGTACATGGTGGGTAATTTTCAATGTATTAAGGAAATTTTTCCTACTTCTTGAAGAGGGAGGTAAAAAAAGCAGTCAGTGTCTCAAGTTCGATTTTCTATACCACATTTTTTAATTTTTTCCCCAGTCTGGTACTTGGGTTTCCTCACTTCATCCTCCAATATTCTATCGCGTTTCATGGCCGATGCGTCTGAGATTTTTCCTCCCATTATTAACGTGATCAGAGTTGCATCATTGGTTTTGCACCGACTAAATTCAAACGCTCGTGAGGCTGTCACTCTGCCATATCTTAACTCATGCCAAAAACACCAAAAACAGCTTTGATGTTGGTCTCGACTCTTCTTCAACTTTCATGTCATCTTCATCAGTCAATATGAGTTTTTTCACAAATGTGTCGCAGGAATGTTGTTTGTATTTCAGCACCAATTTATGCATAGATAAACTTTTGATCACAAACATAGTTTTTTTGATATTTTATCAACTCGCAGTTGTTGAGCTTTCTTATCTTTCCCTCTTCTAGAAACTTTTATGATTATGGTTTTGGTAACACAAAACTAAGCAACTGATAGTTGGGAAACACAAAATATTTAAACGAAGATAGCACTGCGGATATTGTCGAAGTACAAATGACATTTACATAGATGTGACGTAAATCGCTCTGATTGGTATTTAACCTGTCGTGGCGGTTTGCTATATTTTGTAGTTTTATTTTATCAAAAATATTATCAATTTCGCTCGTAATATAAAAATAAATACGTTTTTTATAACCCATGAATCATATTTCATTAGATAAATACATAATTTTAGTGATTCTTGGTTACTGTCATCATGCTTGAAAATCTCATCGCGTGATTTTTTTTTGTATCAAATACAGGACGTTTTTAATTTTTAAGCGTTTTTTATAATTCCACTCAATAACTTTGTTGCCTGTGAATTTTTAAGTTTAACTAAAGTCGATTTCTGTAGAATCCAATGATTTAAGCGATATTTTTATAAAACGTTTGTTTTTTATTTATAATCCAATCCAAGTTTTTTTTAATGCATCATTTATTCTCTGAGTTTTGGAAACTGAATAAAATTTCCTTTCAAATGAGCGTCATTTATTCTAAAAGTATTAGAGATAAGAGTATGTCCATGATACATTTAAATACGGAATAGTTGAATTACAAAAGAAAACTATAGTTTTCAGTATCTTAAAGAAATATTATGCTGATTTCAAAAATATTTAAGGTGCTCTGTTTAATAAAATATAATAAGCCGAAATGTGATAACGCCCTGTTTCTATAGAATCCTCCAAAAATGTTGAAATTTGCCTACCCTGTATTGTACATTCCATTCCATATAATTAAAAGGAATCAGTTCTATTATTGATATTGATTTAAATATTTCTTTATTTTTTATACGTGTGTTATACAGTCGCTGAAACGAGAAATCTTATATTACCAATAACTTATTTAATATTCAGCTTTGTTTTAACTACAAACCACTCGTTACTTTTTTGTGCTTGTGCAAAGACCTACATATTTTAAATTGTTTTTTTTTCTTAAGCACTGTTTCAAAATTGTTTTGGTGTATTTTTAGGTTTTTCTAGAAATAATTTTTTCTTCGCAGTAGTGGGACAACCGTTTTGGAGATTTTATTTCTATAAAATTCCTTTGTTAAGTCATTAATTAATTTCATTTTAATATTGCCCCCAAACATTTTTGCTAGTCGACGCAAAATTTCGGAGAATTTTGTATTCGCCCGCTTTACTGAAATTTAACCTCCCTTTCCACCTCCTCGCTTAGCCTCGGGTAAGATACAACAAATTTCACGAGGCGTTTTCTTCGCGATGTTTGCTTTTTATTTGCCGTTTTCTTAAACCCACAATCCAGGTCGAAGTTTGGGGCGTAAATTGCAGCCTAGTTTCTCTTCCTTTGCTAGAAAGTCGACCTGTTT
>NW_019424186.1:0-2080 GCF_000390285.2 Anoplophora glabripennis | reverse complement strand
CACTTTCTAATCGCATCGTTATTTACATTTTTAAAGTTCCTTTTTGTAATGGTGATGCAGCAGCTTTTAAGTAATTTTAACAATTTGAACAGCAATTTAAAACCTATTTTACATTAACAAATTTCTTATCTAATAAAATAAAAGCACGTATTTGATTATTATTTCTCATATTTTTACTTTATTTTAATAGTCCAGACGATATCTGTTTCAAAGAGTCCATATTTGGGTGAATCGTATATCCACGGAGATTTTAGACTTTTTGGCTTTTAAATATCGCTAGAAATGTAAATTTCTCTATGGGCATAAAAAATAATGTTGGCTTAACTTTTGGCGGTACAATATGTTAAAAAAATTCGAAAAATGTCATATTTTTCTTCCTGTTTAATTATGTATCTTTTCAAGAGTTGATTTTAGACGAAAATGAAAGAGGAAAAAAATGTTTGTAATTAAATTTTACAAAATATGACTAGTTACAAATCGAATGAATCAGGATTATTATTGTAAAAATCGAAAAAATCGACAAAAATTGGGTTAAAAAACATTACTTCTTAGGGAATTTTTTTGGGGTCTTTAAGTTGGGTATAGGATCTTCATACTTGGCTCAAGAAAAGTTCATGTTATGTAGAATCATCACACCAAATTTCATAAAAATCGGTTTGATAGATTTTGCGTAATAATTTTGCAATCCAGATTTTGAAAAAAAAATTGCAAATTTTCAAAATTTTGCACAGCAAAAACCAAGGTCCTTAGATACTTGAAAATTTAATCACATATAGAAGGGCTCTCAAGCTTTCAAACGCTTTTTGAAAAATTCGAATCTGTCAATTAGGAGAACTCTGGCACTTGTTTAAACATTGGTCGAATTTTTGTACTATAATTTTGTATTTTTGTAATATAATGAGTTAATTTCTTATTTGCTTATTTTTAACGATAGGCATTTGAAAATATGCTAATTGTTTTTTTTTTAATCACGAAACCGATTTAAAAAAAAATCTAAATCGGACCTCTAGAAGCTGAGGTACTAAAAAATTTTAAGCGCGTCGCGATTTTGAACTCGCCGATTTAATTTCGAGCAGGCCGAAGCTGCCTTGCTCTCTGCTTCTCCCACCACCACCACCTGTACGATTTTCTTGAATTTCTCGCTTGCATAAATAACTTTAAACACGTTTTAAAGTAGCTTGCCTATGTAGCTACATAACATTAACTTTTCTTGAGCCAAGTATAAAGGTCCTATATCCTATTTAAATACCCCCAAAAAAATTACCTAAAATGTAATGTTTTTAACCCCATATTTGGCGATTTTTTCGATTTTTACCATAATAATCATGATTCATATGATTTGTAACTAGTCACATTTTGCAAAAAATTTATTTACAAAAATTTTTTTCTCTTCCATTTTTGCCTAAAACCAACTCTTGAAAAGATACATAATTAATTAGGAAGAAAATATGACATTTTTCGATTTTTTTTAACATATTGTGCCGCCAAAAGTTAAGCCCACGTTTTTTTATGCGCATAGAAAAATTTTCGTTTCTTGTGTTATTTGAAAGCCAAAAAGCCAAAAATCTCCGTGGATATACGATTCACCCAAATATGGCTATACCCAACTTAAAGACCCCAAAAAAATTCCCTAAGAAGTAATGTTTTTTAACCCAATTTTTGGCGTTTTTTCGATTTTTACAATAATAATCGTGATTCATTCGATTTATAACTAGTTATATTTTGTAAAATTTAATTACAAACATTTTTTTCCTCTTCCATTTTCGCTTAAAATCAACTCTTGAAAAGATACATAATTAAATAGAAAGAAAAATATGACATTTTTCGAATTTTTTTAACATATGCCACCAAAAGTTAAGCCCACGTTTTTTTTATGCGCATAGAAAAATTTTCATTTCTAGTGCTATTTGAAAGCCAAAAAGCCAATAATCTACATGGATATACGATTCACCCAAACCAAAACAGACACCGCCTAGTCTATAAGGGTATTATAAATAATTTTTATTTTAATAATTTCAAATGAAATCAATGTTCTTCAGTATCAAAAATTTAGTTATGCAAAAAATACCTTACCTCATAG
>NW_019424185.1:0-2062 GCF_000390285.2 Anoplophora glabripennis | reverse complement strand
GCGGTATCAAATATCACTTGCAAATACAGCAAACTAACATTTCTAACGAAACTGACAGAAAGGTATCAGCCCATACCTATATCTAAGAAGATAAAAATAAGAAAAAAAATAAAAAAAATATGAAATTGATAATTTTTAATAACGAATAGTATTAAAAATTTATTTTTTTGAAGAAATCAATTTGGTTCTATTGTTTTCACAAGTGGCAAAATACCAAATAAATAAATTTCAGCCTTTGTGCTCCTTATCTCTTCCAACCTCTATATAAGCCCAAAGAGTCGAACAATCTTACAAACCAGATACATATCTACGTATTAATTAATAACATTTATTTTAAATTAAAATATTAAGTTCTTTATCTGCCCTTGTTGTTAGTGTTACTTGTACAAACTTTATTGAAGATGAACTAGGTTGTATTTGATGTTAAGTAATATCCAGTTACAGCAATACAAAAAAAAATAGACAAGATACAGTATGACACTTTCCTAAATAGACATTGACATTAAAATTGGATTTCTCAAATCTTAGTACAAACAAATCTACACTTAACAGTTCCCATAATTGAGAACTTCTATTTGGTCAAAATTATCCTTATGAGGATATAACACCTTGAAGGTAACTTGTTTATAGTATTTTTTTATTCATATCTGACACAGTTAAAAAATCAGTTCCAAATTTGGCACACATTTTTGGTTATTAATGCTTCATACACAAAGTTATAAAAAATATATTGCGTGGAAGTCACTTATCCATAGCCGTCCCGATAAAAACAAATGTTGAATTTACTTTTGTCCCCTAGTTTATCTAGAATGGAACTTATTGAAAGCTATAATGCTCTTGAAATGTTGCTAAAACAAACAGTTTTCGAGTAAAATAAAAAAAATTATCCTGATTTAGCAAACAATACCAAAGATACCGCTCAAAGAAGGCTGCGATCTTCACATACAGCAACACAGTAAGTTGGAAGTTCTCACATATTTACTGTATTATTATAAACTAATGCAAAAAAATTAAGGGTGCAAAGAATTTCCGAAATTTTTCCGTGATTTTTGACAGACTGTATTTAGGTTTTAGGAGGTGTGGTTATGCAATTCTAAGAAATAGTGCAACAAAAAAATTTTGCAATTTGCAGACCTGGAAATTTTTTTTCAACTAAGCATGGATCAGATAGCTTGTTTATTCAGCTTCAATTTCCTTTGTTTTTAAATTTGGATACGACCATTTTTCATCGATATATCACTTTTAATGGAAAAGGATCCTTTTGGAATCATCGATATCTCGGCAACGAATGGTCGTACAGGAAATTGAGGGGCAGTTTCGAAAAATTTCTTATAACATGCTGCCGCAACTTTTCGGAAAAAAAATTCATCTTTTACACGAATTTAAAAAAACAGGAAAAAAAGGTAATTTATGGTTTTTTAGAAAATTGACGGCTAAATTAGAAATATTCACGAAATGACTAATGTTAAGCATGAGTTTTACAGTTCGATATACATACCCAAAAGAACCCTGTGAAGTTTCATCTCGATCTAGCGAACCGTTTCTTTGTTTCAAATAGTCAAATTTTTTAAAAAAAATTAAAGGGTCACGTTTTTTGAAATTAAACACTTCATAATCATGATTAAAATGGAAAACAAATTTTTTGAGATTTTCTCACATTTTTACCGCAAATAACGTTTAAATTGTTGACAAAAAAAACTTTTTTTTTATTTTTTTTCAGAAAAGGCAAAGAGTAGTTTTGTAAAAAAAAACAGACTGCACAAAAATTAATTAGAAATTTGTCTCAAAAAACGGTATGAATCGTAGTCGAAATCTGTTTTGGGTCATCAATTTTAATTTTAATTTAATTAAAAGTTGATGAACATAAACAGGACGAAAAAGCCGAATCGTGCTGGAAACGATTGGAATTTGTTTTATTCAATGCCCGGAAGGTTTTCCAAAAAAACAAAAAAAAACTTCGAAAATTGATTCGATTTTTTTTTACATCAATTTAAACGTTATTTGCGGTAAAGTTGTGTCCATTTTAATCATGATTATGAAGTGTTTAAGCTCAAAAAACGTG
>NW_019424184.1:0-2075 GCF_000390285.2 Anoplophora glabripennis | reverse complement strand
ACTGCTGCGTTGTGTACAACATTTTTATCTGTTCCCACAGTTCTTTATGGTTCATGAAATAAAGATTAGGTTTTATTTTTTACATTTCTTGATCAATTCATTGTGACATTATTAGAAATCTTGCAAAGTCGTTTCTAAGGTGTTTATAAACAAAGCTACATAAAAGTTGCAGTTTTGCTGGTTTTGAATTATTATTTCTAAATGACTGATTTTCAAATAGAAAGTGCAGCAAATGCTGCCTGCGAATTTTTATTGTCCGAGAAGTCGAAAAAGCGCTACGAACGAGCATATAGAAATTTCAAAAAATGGTGCCAGAACAAAAATACTGGTTTTTCTGAAATATCACTACTAGCATGTTTCATGAAGAAGTCGAGAACTTTTAAGTCACCGGCGAGTTTGTGGAGTGAATAGTACATGATTAAGTCAACTATTTTGATAGAGGAGAACTTGGATATATCAAAATATCCCAAGCTGAGAGCATTTTTGAAATAAGAATGACGGCTATACACCTAAAAAGTCAAACGTTTTTACAAGAGAACAAGTCAACGATTTTCTCGTTCAGGTACCGGATAACACATATTTGCTAATGAAGGTAGTGATGGTCTTAGGCATTGCAGGAGCATGCCGTTCTGATGAGTTATGCAAACTTACTTTGGACGTCAATTTCAAAAATTTCGATGACATTATTGTAGTTACAATGCCAGATTCTAAAAATGGTATGTCACGTACGTTTACAATTACTTCTAGTCTGGGTTCTTTTTCTCACCTAGAAATTCCCATGAAGAAATATATCAAGATTAAATTGATAATTAAAATAGAAATTTCACGATTTCTTATGCGTTATCAAGCAGGTAGATGTTACAACCAACCAGTCGGCAAGAATACTCTTTCTATGATTCGTAATAAGATTGCACAGTTTTTGAAACTAGAACATCCTGAAACATATACAAGCCATTCATTTCGAAGAACATCGGCAACGTTACTGGCTAATAGAGGAGTTGATGTATTAGCAAACAAGAGACATGGTGGGTGGAAATCAGCCACAATTGCAGAAAGTTATGTTGCTGACAGTTTAAGTAACAAAAATGAAATAGGCAAGAGAATTCTTCACAATGACACTTCAACTAGTAAAACATAATGTTTATCAAATATTTATATTTATTTGTTCATAAAATATGCAATTATAACTCAAAATCGCTTTTTTCCCTATAGAGGTAAGTTACCTCACTTGCCTCCCGTTGTTCATAGCAACTTCCACTTCTATGGTAAAATCCACTTACCTCCTTAAAAACAATGTATTAATAGTAGTGGGAGCAGATAAATTCGTTTTAGTTTTATACTGTTTTAAATTGACAGTTAAATAATGATTTCATAAAAATAAAACAATTCAGGACAAATTTTTTTCGCATTATTTCATTTTCTGATAGCGAAAAGTGTACAGAATATGGAAATTTTGCTTAGAAGTTCTTTTATTCCCAGCAAAATCTTTTTATTATTTTTTTAAACTAACATACTTCCGAATCATCCTTGGAATGGTTGAAACAATTAAAAAAGCTTCCAGAAACCGAATCCAAAATAACTCATTAAGAAATCCTTATTTGTCCCTTAATTAGTAATGTTTTCAAAATACGAGATTGTTTTCTTTCAAATGTATTTCCATTCAAATTGGATTAGATTAGGGCGATTAATTAAGAAAGAAATGAGGAAAAATAAGGCGATCAATAAGTAGGTGTTTGTTAATTGGCGACAACAACATAAACCTACAAATCATTCGCACAAGTCTGTTACCACCCCGAAACACCAACCAATACAGCGGAGGAACAAATCCGTTAATTAAAATATCTGACGACTTTGATTAAAAAAACAGATCGTTTCTTATTTTTTAAATAAGAACTTAGCACTATAAAAAAACTTTGAGACTTGGACTTCTGCAGCCACCGAATAAAATGACGTTGCCGGTACTTTTTATAAGGTATACACAATTTTATTAATGATTAACTATTTTGAAATGTATATTCAAAGACATTTAAGGTACCGTGGTTTCTCGGGTTGTTATGTTGTGGCCTATGGTTTTG
>NW_019424183.1:0-2093 GCF_000390285.2 Anoplophora glabripennis | reverse complement strand
TTTTTAATTATTGAAAATTATGTTATCTTACAAACTAAGATTTTCTAAAAAAATATTAAACAAAAACTGTTTCTTTTGACGAAATAAAAGCGTAGGTAAAATTTTGGCTGTTATTTCTGCGACATTCTGTATATGAAATAATCGTTGGAAAACGCCATTCTAAATAAGCAAGGTTTAGATTTTCATTAGTAGCACTATTAATTTCTAATTAATTTTCTGTCTGATGAATATTTGAATTTTGCTCCATTTGTGCGGGAAAGTATTGCCAATGAAAAAAAAAAAACGACATAAAAGTAATATTTTTAAAATGTACAGTACAGTTCGTAATTTTCGTACAAAATATGGTCGAAATAGTGATTTAACTTCATCAACTGTGAAAAGATTAATTGAAAACTTCAGGGAGACTGGATCTTAAACATCTGATTGTTCGATTTTTTCCAAAGAATCTCGGGAAAAAATAGAAGAGCCAATAAAAATACCTCTTCCATAGAACTCTTTTTCTTAACTATTAAAACAATAAAGCAACTATTTAAAGGAAAGCGCGAACAGGATTGTGTGCGATTGCCAAATGCGACTGATTTTGTAAAAGACCGCG
The DNA here is from genome assembly GCF_000390285.2 of Anoplophora glabripennis. Taxonomy (NCBI): domain Eukaryota; kingdom Metazoa; phylum Arthropoda; class Insecta; order Coleoptera; family Cerambycidae; genus Anoplophora; species Anoplophora glabripennis. Next base: position 1,498 of record NW_019424183.1, on the reverse strand, counting down.
ACCAGCTCAACCCAGAAGGTCCGCGATGCGACGGGACCGCGACCACCTTTTAAGTACTTTTTGTATTATAGAATCACTAAGTAATATTGCAATACAAGATTAGAAAGAAATTACACAGCAAGATAATTTTACAATGGAATTTCATTTATAAAATTATAAGTTTTTTATCATATATTTTTACTACAATTTATTTTTCCTATGTAGAGGTTGTTTTTCCAAAAAATTATGTCGAAGTGTTAAATATTTTTGACTCTATGGTAGCTCAAATATGAGATATGAAATACAACCCACAGTTTTCCAGTGGTGTACGAATTAGATGATATTTCAATGCAACGACTAAGACCAAAGTAAAACATAGTCAGCGAAAGTGCCACAGATGGAATATTTGAATGAAAAGAAACAAGTAAAAGGATTGGACATCTATACAGGGTGATTCAGTCATAATATCATTAATTTTAAGAGCAGATAGAGAAAAATGAGTATAATACGATGGCGTGATTTAAAAAAATTTAATTTAAATGCATATTTAATCTGAAAAAAATATTTTCAAATCATTATTTAACCTCCTTTTCAAGCTGTTACTGACCGGCTGACGTCAGCCGGTTATTCANAAAGTCGAATAAAAAATTCTTTTTTCCGATTTTCTGTCTTTATTAAGCCTTCCGAATACGTAGTTAAAATTAATGACATTATGACTGAATCACCCTGTATAACTACATAGGTGAAATTATTGAGAAACTATAGCAAAATAAATTCTTTTTACTACGATCTACTTTTATTATTTGATGAAGATTCTCTTAACAATGTTCTGATTTAAGTATAGACTTGTACACTTAAAGGATTCATTATATGAGAAAAGCACAATACACAAACGTTTTTGTTAGAAATAGTATATTCAAATCCTTTAAAAAAGGTTCTATCCGATCTCAAGTAGTTCTATTAACTATACCTACTCTAGCACAAACGGTTTTGATTAATATTTTATGTTTTATTGATTAATTGACTGTGCTTTTAGGCCTCGAAAACCACCGTTTTAGACTAAAATATTACTCTTGGTTTCTTTGTTCATTTTCATTGACGGAAACGAGAAAAGGGATGAACTTGCTAGGAAAGGATCCGATACATTCCATTGGTCCGGAGCCCTTCTGTGGCACATCTTCTAGTGTGGTCAGGAGTGCTTTGGGCAAATGGACTAATGTCATAGGAAATACTGGGTTTCGAGACCAATGTGGCAAAGTAATGCGAAGACTTATGGAGTGACCTTTGCAGAATAGAATAAATAAGCTGCTAAGCTTGAATAAAATTTGGTTCAGGAAAGTGACGGATATATCATCTATACAAGCTAACGCTAGTAGACAGTCTGGTCTGCAGAGGATGTGATTTGACGCATGAAACTTCTCTGCATATCCTGATCGAGTGCTCAGGATTTGCAATAGGGAAAACTGTTTTTAAAACCCAAGAAGCTTTTGGACCGCAGAAAGAACAAGACGGAGGATAT
>NW_019424182.1:695-2069 GCF_000390285.2 Anoplophora glabripennis | reverse complement strand
GATTTAGAATTTTTAATTTTCGGATTACTTATTTATTTATCCAAAATTTAAAAATTCCAAATTTTAAAAAATCCAAAAATTAAAAAATCCCATTAAAAACCCATTAAACAATCCAAAAATTAAAAAATCCCCTTTAAAAATCCAAATATTAAAAAATCCCCTTTAAAAATCCAAAAATTAAAAAATCCAAAATGTATAAAATCCAAAAATTAAAAATTCCAAATTTTAAAAAATCCAAAAATTAAATCCAAAAATTAAAAAATCTAAATTCTAAAAATTCCTAAATTTAAAAATTCCAGTTTAAAAAATCCAAAAATTAAAAAATCACTACAAACCCATTAAAAAATCCAAAAATTAAAAAATCCCATTAAAAAATTCAAAAATTAAAAAATCCCATTAAAAAATCCAAAAATTAAAATATCCAAATACATATTAAAAATTACAAATTTTAAAATTTCCAAAAATTAAAAAATCCCATTAAAAAACCATATAAAAATCCAAAAATTAAAGAATCCAAATATTAAAAAATCCCATTAAATAATTCAAAAATTAAAAATTCCAAAACTTAAAAAATCCAATTAAATAATTCAAAAATTAAAAATTCCAAAACTTAAAAAATCCAAAAATTAAAAAATCCAAAAATTAAAAAATCCGTAAATTAAAAAAATCCCATTAAAAACTCCAGAAATTAAAAATCCAAAAATTAAAAAATCTCATTAAAATCGAAAAATTAAAAAATCCGAAAATTAAATTCAATAATTAAAAAACCATGTAAAAATCCCATTAAAAAATCCAAAAATTAAAAAATCCAAATTAAAAAATCCAAAAATTAAAAAATCCCATTAAAATATCCAAATATTAAAATATCCAAAATTTAAAAAATTCAAATAATAAAAAATCCAAAAATTAAAAAATCCAAAAATTAAATATTCCTAATTAAAAAATCCAAATTAAATAATCCAAAAATTAAAAAATCCCATTAAAATATCCTAAAATTAAAAAATCCAAAAATTAAAAAAATCCAAAAATTAAAAATTCCAAATTTAAAAAATCCAAAAATTAATAAAATCCCATTAAAAATTCCAAAAATTAAAAAATCCCATTAAACAATCCAAAAATTAAAAAATCCAAAAATTAAAAGATCCCATTAAAAAATCCAAATATTAAAAAATCCGAAAACAAAAATATTCAAAAATTAAAAAATCCCTTTAAAAAATCCAAAAATTAAAAATCCAAAAATTAAAAAATCATTAAAATCGAAAAATTAAAAAATCCGAAAATTAAATTCAATAATTAAAAAACCATGTAAAAATCCCATTAAAAAATCCAAAAATTAAAAAATCCAAATTAAAAAATCCAAAAATTAAAAAATCC
>NW_019424182.1:0-669 GCF_000390285.2 Anoplophora glabripennis | reverse complement strand
TTACAAATTTTAAAATTTCCAAATATTAAAATATCCAAAATTTAAAAAATTCAAATAATAAAAGATCCAAAAATTAAAAAATCCAAAAATTAAATATTCCTAATTAAAAAATCCAAATTAAATAATCCAAAAATTAAAAAATCCCATTAAAATATCCTAAAATTAAAAAATCCAAAAATTAAAAAAATCCAAAAATTAAAAATTCCAAATTTAAAAAATCCAAAAATTAATAAAATCCCATTAAAAATTCCAAAAATTAAAAAATCCCATTAAACAATCCAAAAATTAAAAAATCCAAAAATTAAAAGATCCCATTAAAAAATCCAAATATTAAAAAATCCGAAAACAAAAATATTCAAAAATTAAAAAATCCCTTTAAAAAATCCAAAAATTAAAAATCCAAAAATTAAAAAATCATTAAAATCGAAAAATTAAAAAATCCGAAAATTAAAAAATTCAATAATTAAAAAGCCATGTAAAAATCCAATTATTAAAAAATCCCATTAAAATATCCAAAAATTAAAAAATCCAAAATTTAAAAAATTCAAAATTTAAAAAATCCAAAAATTAAAATATCCAAAAATTAAAAAATCCCATTAAAAAATCCAAAAATTAAAAGATCTCATTAAAAAATCCAAAAATTAAAAAATCCGAAATCTAAATAATTCA
>NW_019424181.1:0-2071 GCF_000390285.2 Anoplophora glabripennis | reverse complement strand
AAATTAAATCGTTAATGGAGGAAACATTAGAAGTGTCGGTAGAATTAGAAATGTCAGAAGTACACAAAATGTATTTACCATCAAACAAATTATAGAGAAAAAAATATGCAACAAAATAAAATATGTTTTTCATTTATTGATTCAATAAAGATAAAGTGCCCCGTAAAAATTTTGGAAAGTTTAAATTCCAAAACAATAAAAGTAACGCAAAATATAACAACTTTGATTTTGTGATAAGAAATAACATGAAGCGTTTATAACAAAAAAATAATAATAGAGAAGCGGGTTAAGTCCGAAAGTTTTTTTACTGTTCATGAATGACAATAAGAAATCTATGCATTGGAAGTAAAAAAAAGTTAAACATTGTATAGAATATTATAATGATTGGAAATCACAGAGGGAGCACTTGCTGATGATGTGATAACCACGACAGAATGTAAAAAAATATATGTTTGAGATACAATATAAATGTATACAGGATGTCCACAAATTTCACCGTCAACGATGAATAAATACGATCTACGAAAAAAAGTTAAAAAAATGTTGTTTTTTTGAGTTATAGGCCTATTACCCATCGCGTTAAAATTTGGCACGTTTGTTTGGGCTATTATGGCGTATTATTTCTTAAAGCTTTAGCCAAATTGATATACTGAGTGGTAGTTTTCTCGGTTACTTCTCCCTTTTAGTGGATAAAACTTTTACAGTGGTTATGTTTTTTTTAAACTGACAGCAACATTGAAAAGGTCGTTTTCTTAAAAAAAAATCTCTTGAGAAAATCGCTTACAGAAAACCTTTCTTGAGAAAAATGAGATGAGTTGTAGGAGAATATATTAATAAAAACTTCTTAAATAAACTAATGGAACGAATTTAAAAAACTAGCAAAATCAATTAAGTAATATTAAAATAAAAGTAGAATCACAATACGCCTCGCAATACGCTGTCACTTAGAGCAAATCACTATAATGACATTACCTGATAGCCACAGCCATGAACATTTTGTTTTCATCGCCTACTGAACTCAATGCCATTAACCTCAAGAATGGTTTTATGTAGGCGATTTTCTCAAGATATATATTTTTTTTAATGAAACTACCTTTTGAATGTTGTTGCCGGTTTAGAAAAATACGACCACTGTAAAAGTTTTGACCGCTAAAAGCGGGAAGTTACCGGAGAAAACTACCACCCAGTATATAGATTTGACTAATGTTTTAAGAAATAATACGCCGTAAAAAGGTTTATGAAGTTATTAATTAAATTAGTTTTATTTTTAACAACATTGGAGGCCTGTAACTCAAACACCAAAAATTTTTTATAACTTTTTTGTAGATAGTATTTATTTATCGTCGTGAATATGCAGTCAAACGTTGTCTGTGAAATTTGCGGATACCCTGTAGAATCCAGTGCTTGAAGAAAGTGAAATGTAACTGAATAAAAATAAAACGAAAATAAAAATATTCAATTAACGTTTTTAGTTTTCTAGATACCAAAGAAAAAAATATAAAGTAATGGAAAACAAATTGCACAAATAAATAGAGGAATAGATAAAGCAGTACAAGTATTTATACAATACAATAAGTATATAAGGTAAAAAAAAACTATAAAAAAATTATACAAAACAAACATAAACATCTTTCAATCATTATATCGATCAGTCTCAACATATGGGTGTGAAGTTTTATTAAAAAAGCAAAAAAAATACATGTTATAGAAGACAAATACGCTAAACAAAAGGAATAACAAAAGAAGAAAGAATACAAAGTGTTAAAAGTTAGAAAAGATTTAAAAATACAGTCCACATTTATACAGGGTGTTAAATAAGTATGTACAATAAATTCAACAGACGATTGTTTGAGTAATTTTAAGACAAAAAGTTCATATAAACATTGGTCCGCAGATGCTTCGTTTTGAAGATACAGGGTGTTAAACTTTTGCAAAAAAAATGCTATTTCGTAAATATCTTAAATACTGTTTACCCAGTTTTACCTTAATTTGATTAGATTTATTAAGTCCAGTGGCGCCCCGAGCGTTACCTTAGCGAATATTTTTGACAAAAAAAAATGTACGCTACTGA
>NW_019424180.1:0-2165 GCF_000390285.2 Anoplophora glabripennis | reverse complement strand
AAATTGTATCATTGGAATTTCTGGCGAAAGTTGACGTCAAACAAAAAAGTATCTAATACAAACGTTGTAATCTGAAAATTTCCGAGAAAAATGTAGAAAACAGTTTTTTTGTGATTTTTCGTTTTTTATTTCTCATTTCCGCAAAAATAATTTAATTTTGAGGAAACTTGGTGAAAGTACCTATACCTTTCTTTGTCTTAAATAACCTCAAATTTTTTTAGATAAAAAAATCAAGAAGTTTCTGAGATATTCATGTTTTTCGGCCAGAAACACTTTTTTTCCATCACAGTTCAAAGACGTGCTCAAAAATGCAAAATAGTAAAAAATGACTTGCAGCAATGAATTTTTCAGTAATTGTTGATAATTTGTTTAAATCAAAAAAAAATCTAAAACTGATTACGCCATTCAATTGTACGGAAAAAAATACAAAAAAAAACTGTCTCATTGTTAGACCCAAAACTATTTATGTACAGCTAAAAACAAATGCAAAATTGTTTTGTTTTTCTGGCTTTATTTGAAAACAAATTTTAAAATAAATTACATATTTACAATGCCACTTTTTTCGCTCTATACAATGGCGTCAATATTTTTGTAATTTTTTTCAAATACATCGCTGCTATTTTTTATGACAAAAACTAGTCATTTTTAATTCTGAATTAGAGGATATTACTATTGTAATCGCTTAAATAGTCTTTAGCTTTTTTTAGCTATAATTCAAAATTTTTCCTGAGTACGGCTCTGAACGCTATCTATTGGACGAATTCATAACAGTATAAAAGTCAATACCGCACAAAATATCCAACAATTTTTTACTACTGTTAGCAATATTAATTAGAAATAATAAAATATTACATAAATTATTATTATTTTTTTATTAGGTAGGTACAACTTTTTAAATTATGGATTAAAAAAAATTTTGGACATTTTGTGCTGTATTGACTTTTATTANCTGTATTGGAATCAAATGCATCAATCGAATCGTAAAGTTAAGGCCTCTACTGTTAGACATGACATTCTCTCGGCTTATTCATTTTTAATGCCGCTGCATCTACTTATGTTGTCATGTTACTCAGCCATAAGAGAGGCTTATTTTCGTTCAGCAGGTCGTCAAGACGGTCCCAGGAGAACTGGTCTGGATCCCCGGTAATTAAACGTAGAGCACTAAAGTGCAAATAAATATAATTACGAAGGGGACCTTGGACGGGAATATATTTTAAGATATGCCATGTAGGGTGGTCCACTTCGCATGATCTTGAAAATTACAGAAGATCGCCCGCCACGATAAAAGCTCGAAACAGGATTTATGGGTTTCGGAACGTGTAATTATTCGCTGTATTTGGACACAGTCGGACGTAAGAGCGAAAATTTTAATTATCCCCGTAATGGCATTATTTTTAACAGGGCGCATTGTTCACCTCGAAACTGATCGCAGTCACTTTAATGTCTCATCTGCATTGAAGAACAGTTTTGGTACGATTATGCTCACGGACTCCAAAATGTGGCTGGGTTTGCTTGGAGGATTGCAATGTTGGTTTTTAAGTAAATTTAAATTTAGGACGACCTCGTATACCTACAGCTTAACTAAACTCATCCGCGAGATGCGCAGAACAAGAAGAGAGTCCGCTATAGGAGTGACAAAAACAGGAGACCTTAATAGTAATAATAATAATAATAGTAATAATAATAGCATATTATATTATATTATATGCAAAAGAGAAGAATAAACAACGTTTTTTACAAAAGGAAAGTGTATCAACGAAGTTGATTTACAACACCTCCTGTGGCAAAGATAGCAGATTAAAAATAAATAAATACAATAAACAGAACAATGAAACGGACAAGAATGAACACAAAACGCAATTAAATAGGTACAGTTAAAACCTACATTCATCAAAGAGTACTAAATCAGAAAAAAAGTAAAATTTTGGTCTGAAGGTTTAGATACTTTTTAAAACATTGCAACTGTTTTAAGAAAGCGTTCTTGCAGATAACAGTTACCCGATTCGAAAAAGTAAACGATGAAACAGACCTCGCAACTGAGTTGATGTTCCAAATAGAATGCCCCCTCCCCTTCCGCGCTAGCCTCAGGGCCACCTTAGCAAAGCGCATCCCAGGCTGCATAGCCGCACTACCCTACCCAACCATACCACACATAAACATGACAC
>NW_019424179.1:0-2076 GCF_000390285.2 Anoplophora glabripennis | reverse complement strand
CGTGGATTGAAACGTTAAATTGTGTGTTAATGTTTCGACCACAGCAAAAAGGGAATAAGAGAATAATTGTATTTTTGTAAAACGGGTTGTTAAAAAGTGCTGAGTTAATTTTTTCGAAACTTATTTATGATTTTATTAATTAAACAATATACATTTTAAGGAGGTATATCGGGTTTATTAAAATGCACAGATGTACTTGAAATTTATATAGCGTATTAGGCAGTGCTCCCTCTGTGCGTCATATTTTTTTGAATCTAGATTTTGAGATATTGTTGTTGAAAGTTGTTCATTTTAACATAGGTTTATATGGCGAAGATGGACGGTGTGGCTCTTTTTTGCCCATAACTGAGAAAAAAATGTAGAAATTGTGAAACAAAACTTTTCCATACATAGTACACACACAGTTTTATCTTATTTTTGATGTAAAACTAATGTAAGTTTTGAACATAATACAGCTGTATTAATTAGAAACAGAAACCAATAATTGTATTTAATGTGACAACGTCGCAATCAGCTGACAGTAAAGAGGGTATACATTTGAAAAACTTGATAAAAACGAAATTGATTTCAAACATACACATTTTTCCTAAATCCCATGTACATTGTTACAATAAATTATCCACAACATATTATTTTTTGTAATGTTTTTAAAAAACTAGATTAATTTAAAAAGGCTAGGAAGCTGTGATATATTTATTGGAATAAAAAATACAGTTGAAAAATCCTTTTAATATATTTAATGGTTTATAAAAACATCGTAATCATTACTCTGCAATATTTAGGGTTACATAAAGTTTTATTTACTTGATTAATATAATTAGTAATACTTGAGATAAAAGCATTTGTACGGAATAACAAAGGAACATAAATATTTCTCAGCAAACTTTATATCTAAAAAAATAGATATAGTTGCAAAACTTTTGTAACATTACTAAGAGCTGAAAAACATGTGAGTAATAATGTAATTTCTATCACAGAACCTTCAAAATTGCATCTAACATCCAATATGTATGCTATGTGAAAATTAGTAGATTTATTTGCTATATAGATAATGTTTATCGCAAATAATTTCAATAGAATTTAATTTTTTCAAGTTGGTAGCGGGTTTTAGTCCCATAAGAAAAGCATAGGACCTCCACCCCTGCGATCCTCACTTCCCTCGGACCCCGATATACCTCCTTAAGTAACATAACATTTCAATACAAAACAGTAACTATTATAAATAGGACGATTACAATTTATTTTGCACTATTGGTTATATCCAAAAATACATGGTTAAAAGGAACTATGACGTTCAAGCAATTTTATTGCATGAATCGTTCAAAGGATCATTTTAGATGAAAAACCGCGGAGAGCTATTAAATTAGAGGGCGGAAATTGGAGATAGTGGTGAAAATGCACCCCTTTCAGTTTTTTAATTATAGCTCGAAAACGAAGCAAAATTTCGCTATAGTTCATAGGAAAAATTATTTAGAGAATTGAATTTCCCATCGAAATGGCCTATTTAAAAAATTTAATAGGGAAATTTTATGCAAAAAATCGTTACCAAACAATTTCAAAAAAGCAAAACATTTGATTTTTTTTTACTTTTTTGCCTCTAGTTTTTTTTCAGTAAAGGTAGGTATAGGCATTGCTTCATAAAAAAAGTAGATAAAATTTCCTTCAGAAAAAGAGGTTGTACAGCATTTTTGGATGAGAATTGACTGAAATATGGCTGCTCAAACTTTTTCGATTTTCGTCGTTTTATACGTTTCAATTCTCATTTTTTGCAAAAAAGGAAGGAAATAAGACGTTCAAGGATTTTCATCACATGACTTGTTCGTTGGGTCATTAAAAATGAAAAAGCCGCGAGTTGAAATTGAAGTTTACTTAGTTTTATAATTTTGTAAATTAATAATTATTCTAAATAGTAAGCTGTTTGCTTTATGTAACTAGGAAACATATTTCTGGCAAAAGTATATATAAATAAATAAATGTCTCCATATTTCACGATTTTTAATTTGAAGAATATATAATACAAGAACTCGATATAAAACGAACAAAATATACAGTCCACTCAACAAACAAAAGAAACAT
>NW_019424178.1:0-2100 GCF_000390285.2 Anoplophora glabripennis | reverse complement strand
TAGTCAGAAAAATAAAAGTTTTTCACTCGTTGTCGGATCCCAAATACAGTATTAATAAGTACACAATCACATAATAGTAAAATTATACGTTTAGTTCACTGTCAATCAGTACATATTTATAGATTTCACTACACAATTTGTCTAAATACCAATTAATACTCAAAAAACAGGTTTATAATTTGTACCTGTTACCGGTGAAATTGGGAGTTTTGCACGAGTAAAAAGTTATATTTTTGACTGTTATCGCTAATTTACAAAACTGTGGTTTTAAATAAATTAATACGAATTTAATTAATTAACACAAANTTAGGATCTAATTAAATTATCAGCCACATAGACATCATTAATCATTCCCTTTCATTCTGCCTTTTATCATTTTGAATTTAAATAAAAAAAAAGTTAGTCGGCTGCTGTGTTACATAAATTTTTATGGGGCTACCAAATACAAATGTTAAATTTGGATACTCCCAAGCAATCGCCCGAGACTAAATATCTATTTCGAGTAAGTTCACTAACGGAAAGAACTAAGTGGAAAAATAAACGTTATTGGACCCAATTAAATCATTTATTTTGATTTGACCAATTAAAGATTTTATTTGGAGTTCATAGGGCATTTATGAGAATGAAAGTTTTGTTTATTATAAAAGAAGCTATCACTAAATTTATGTCTTTCATTATTTTTATTTACTTGTATCTATTTCTTTTTCATTTATTTACTGTAAATAATCATGTATATATAGATTTTCTAAAAAAATTATTTGTCTGTAACACGCATATACATATACTTTAGTAAGAAAAACATAAGTATTATTCTTATACCATTTATTGAAAAGACAAGAAAGAAGCTAGAATTAGTTCTGGGTCAATTTATTGAATTCAAAGTTTTAGTGACAATAGTCAGAAAAATAAAAGTTTTTCACTCGTTGTCGAATCCCAAATACATTAGTAATAAGTACACATCACATAATAGTAAAATGATACGTTTAGTTCACTGGCAATCAGTAATGCATATTTATAGATTTCACTACGGTGAAATTGGGAGTTTTGCACGAGTAAAAAGTTATATTTTTGACTGTTATCGCCAATTTACAAAACTGTGGTTTTAAATTAATTAATACGAATTTAATTAATTAACACAAAATCACTATCGATACAACAATTTTTAATTAAACAGAGCTCTATGAATCAATAAACAATTTTTTCTTAGCTAACACCAATAATTTCAGTTCAGTTCAATGAGGCTTTTCAAACCTCAATCGCATAAATTATCCATTTTATCCATAATAATGCACAGTCACACCTCAAACTATGCATGCACAGTAATGGTTGATGCCGTTTTACTACACATGCTTCTTTGACTGTTCGCGGTTGAGCGTTAAATGGTAAGTGGTGTAATATGTTTAACTTTAGGGTATACTTATAGTTATTTCGTAGAAATAAGTGTTTGGAATTACATTATTCGTTTCATCATGACCCAGTAAACACACATACTTTAAAAAGAGGTTTCCAAAACACTATTTGAGACGATCGTCATTTTTACGTATAACCAACTTAAAAATGTTGCAGTTTTGCACGTTTCGGATAAGGAGAGAATAAACGTTTAATTAGTAAATGCGAAACGTTCATATTCACTAATTTTTAAGTTTTAAAATAACATTTGATTAAGGTTTTTAGGAAACGCTATTTAAATCTGGAAAAAAGATTTAAATAACGTATTTCCTTCTTATTAAAATCCATAATAATTCTCACTGCAAATTGTAAGGACTTGTTGTAATAAATCAATAGCAGTTTTTTTATGATATAGAATAATTAATAACTAGACATACATAGAATGTACAAAGATATATAGTAATATATGAGTTTAAACATGAAAAATAAAATCAGGACCTTTCATAAAAAAATATTAAACTTCCGTTGCTACGCAAAAATGATTAAAGTAAAAGTAACATGGCCTTTATAGAATTTACAGTGTTAAATGATGTTTTTATTTATGTCTGCTTTGATTGATTCTGGGTGGATCAATGTTTGAGTTATTTCTTTACGCTACATATAATTCGCATATCGTTCCTTTCAGAGCTCGGATTCTTCTGATAAAAAAGA
>NW_019424177.1:0-2081 GCF_000390285.2 Anoplophora glabripennis | reverse complement strand
AAATAGTTAAATAGTTAAATGTGAAATTTTAAACGTTCAATTACACACACGCTGAATAAAATTAACAATTCAAATTTGCGCACAGGAGATAATCCTCCTTAAATATTGAATTGTTGAGGAAGGATGCAGAATGAAATGGCGTCATTATTGGCAGTTCATCTTCAAAATCATTCTCCTCGATCAATTTTGATATGTAAATTATGTTGCTGCATGTCTCCCCAGAACAATTCAGGCACACTGCAGAACATTTGAGGCCTGCCTTCCGACATCCACACATTGCTCCACAGTTTCCTTTGCATCGGCAGAATATCAACTTTAGAAGCTCAGGGTGTGCTGGAGGTTTTGAACTTTGAACAGGCATCAATATTTGTCCATACTTTTTCCAGCCCCAATCTTGGTTGTTGTAATTCCCGAGCCACGACTGGACCTGATGATAGACTCGGAGGCTGTGCAAGCGGGCTGTGTTTTGTGTTGGAGGAAGTGAAGACAAATTAAATGTATTCTTTGTCACTGACTTGGCGAACCGTTTATATCTAAGAAGTGTCTCCAGGCTCGTGAGAAATTTCATTTTACCGATGTTGTAAGCTGTTGAAGTCGTGTCACATCCTGAGAAGGCATGGAGAAACAAGAGATTGTCCGCCTAATTATTCATAATAATGTATACTTACTAGTACTGGAAAATAGAGTAAGTTTAGCATCGCTGTAAAACCTTAATAAATAAATAAAATTTGAAAAAAGTTTGCAATGGAAATTATTCCTTGAATCAAAATGCTCTGATGTAATTTTTTTGTAAAATGACCATTTTCGTTAATAACTTTGTTATGTTTGTTTATGGTTATGGAATTAAAGTAGAGAATTTAATTTGCAACAAAAAATGTATTTACAATTTTTCTGTGCGACGAATGGTTTGCCCGATATAGTAAGTAGTAGTATAAAAACCATTCGCAGCCCTTTTTACAAGATGGCGGCCGATGCACAAGGGTTGCGACCCCACAAACATGGATTTAACTTTACACTAGCCCCCTCTTGACATCCAAAAAATAAAATTGCGTGCTCTGACTTTTGCAACCCCAAATGTAACTTTTCAATGGACTAATTACATTAGGTGGATTGTACGCGGCGCGCAAATGGCTCCATCTGTCGTGCTGACTCCCAACTGCGCCATTCAAATGGCTACAGTAGGAAGCGACTAGTGCCAGGTACTTTGTTGCACGACTGCAACACTGGCAATTAAAAGCATTAGATGGATTGGTTTATAATACTATGTAGTTTACTTATACTACTGCAATGTCAGAGGACACAAAAAACACAAATTAAATACAGTGCTTTAAACAAGTAGTAACAAATATTTCATATTAACAACTTGGAAATGATTTTAAAAAATATATCAGATCTATGAAATAAGTAAATATTAGTTTTACCTTCTTACAATTAGTAACGTATGCCTATTCACATATCAATACTAGTTAGGGAGATTTTGGGCATCCAGCTAGCTCTGGGGCTCCTTAGTCTCTGGAGGTTACCAATCTTGCCCTTGGCACGCTGTAGTGGACTCCAGGATGAGATTCCACGATCTAATTTATAATGTCCGGAGACGTACTTGCTGTTTTGGGTTTCCTTAGGCTTTCGACTGACCCTGTACAGATTTTTGCACTGATTTTACAGAGCACTTTAGTTTATAATAGTTATCTAGGCCTCCGTAGAGTGCCTGTGAATTTTAGACTTTGTCCTTATGCCTCATAGGAGGGATAGTGATATAGGCAGATAGCTTAAGAAGCTATGTGAACGTTGGGCTCACTCAGTGATTTTTTCTGAGAAAAAATAACTAAAATTATAAGATTTTTATAATTTTAGTATTCATACTTTTATACTTTGAGCATCATACAGTATATTTAAAAATATATATAGTAAAGATAGCCATTGGCACTTAGAAGTACTTCATTTAAATTTGTTGTAAATTTTGAGCGTGCTACGAGCATTGGGCTGGTATCCGTCTTCTGCTTAAAGAAGCGCAAATTCAGAAAGTCGACGTTCAGTCACTTTCAGATTTGGTGTCCGCCGTCCCTTGTTTAGCGAGCGGC
>NW_019424176.1:0-2085 GCF_000390285.2 Anoplophora glabripennis | reverse complement strand
AATTTTCGTGAATTATCACGTAAATTTCCGATGCATACCCGACACGCCACTGCGTCATGGATAATGTATCTAGGTTTATGAATGACATATCTATGTTCAAGGTTAAAGACACAAATTGTCCGCTCTCTGTTAATAGTACGTGTTTCCCTGAAAACGAATATGATATTATTATTTTTTTTAATCAAATAAATAGTCAAGTTATAACTATTTTTTTAAAATGCACTATAATATTCATGTATTACAAATACATAAATTGTAGGCAACCTACAGTGCTAAAAAATACAGGTATTAATGTCAGTACATATATGAGTTCAACAGCACCAAACTAATGTATAAAAAATATAGTGTCCGGAAAGATCATGTCAAAAATGAAGGGATATACAGGGGAGGTCAAAGAAGTTATTTGCTTTCACAGAAAGAAGTTTGAAAAACAAATTCCAATTATAACTTCTAAGTCGTTACCACGACAACAATGACATTTGGGTATCTAGTAACTTGTGGTAATGTTGATTTCCAAGTATAAACTGATATTCAATACGTCTGGATTATACAGGAGCAGACAAAATTATCCATTTAAATTTATACAAGGTGTCCCTGAAAAGGATGGACAACGCTTGTTCACAGGTTCCTTGGATGAAAATAAGACTATTTAGCCTAACTCACCTATATTCAAAAGTTTACGCCTATTGAGATATAGCCTTCTAAAAATTAGTTAACAACAGTTAACTTAGTTTTTTTTCAAATAATTTGAAAACTGTTCTTAGAAACTTCAAATTTGGTACACATTTTTTTTTTATATAAGGGCAATGCAATTATAGATTTTGGTAGGAATACATATATAGGATGTTCTCTTTTTAGTGCCTGTGCGCCACTGGCTTTGTATGTACACCAATGACGACAGAATTTAAATTTTTAAAAATAAGCACTATTTTAGAGTAAAATTCGAAATAAATTTATACTTTTCCTGAACAAACTGATATGTTATTAGTTTTGGGTTATTGTGAAGGAAATTGTTGTGCTACTGTTCGAAAATATGCTGAAAGATTTCCTAATCGAAGAATTCCAAATCACAAAACATTTGCTAATGTGGAGAGACTCTTTTACCTGTAACATTAAATCATGGTTATCGTATGACCGCGTCGGAACTATTCAGCTGGAAGAACAAATTTTGGAAAGGGTCGAAGAAATTCCGCAAGTAAATACAAGGTGTTTAGCGGCAGAGGTTGGCTTTCAAAAGGTTCCGTTATGAAAAGACCAGTTATTACAGGTTACTATCCTAACAGCTGGATAGGTAGAAGAAATAAAGCCCCTTTAAAATGGCCACCTCGATCCCCGGACCTAAATCCTCGTAATTATTTCCTTTGGGGAGCGTTGAGGATGACAGTTTATAACTTTTCAGTAAATACAGAAAACGAATTATGGGAAAGAATACAACATGAAATTTTAATTTTCGAAGAACTGGTGCGTGCGTTTAAGAACATGGAAATCACTTTGAGCATTTACTGTAATATTATTTAGTTTTATTTAAAATGTTAATGTTGACTTCTTACAGTAGTTGACATTGTTTATTTAATATAGGTATTAGTGTTGATTTTTATTTCATTGATTGATAATACTAAGACTAAAAATATATAGTTATTTTTCTTTAATGTGACGGTGTTTCATTATTAGATACTCCCCGCTTTGAGGTTGCAGTCATAAATTATTTTTTACATATCGCAATTTTTGCCTATATTTAATGTATAAAAAATGCCAATTTTACTCGAAATCCATAAACGATATCGAAAATAATGCTTATTTTTTAAAATATAATTTCTGGCCTCACCGGCGTACACACAAAAAAATTACGGGATAGCCAGTGGCGCACAGGCACTAGAAAGAGAACATCCTGTATATGTATTATCACCAAATAGGAGTTTTATAAACAAGATTGTTAATATGGACCCAAAGAAAAAAGGATTATCAAAGATGTATAAATCTAAATGGACAATTTAGCCTGCTCCTGTATAATCCAGGTATATTGAATATCAGTTTATACTTGGAAATAAACATTACCATGAGTTACTTTAATTGCCCAAATTTCAT
>NW_019424175.1:0-2095 GCF_000390285.2 Anoplophora glabripennis | reverse complement strand
TGGTAAAAGGGCTTATAATAAACCTAAAAAAAATAAATGCGTGAGCAGAGGCGGCGGAAGCTTGATTTGGGGGGTTGAAAAGCTATGAAAAATTGTAGTATTGGGATTTCTGGCGAAAGTTGACGTCAACCAAAAAAGTATCCAATACAAAAGTTGTAGATCGTGCAAAATACAACTTTTGCAGAGGTCACTTTTTAACATAACCTCAAAATTTCCGAGAAAAATGCGAAAAACAGTTTTTTTTCTGAATTTTCGTTTTTTATTTCTCATTTCCGCAAAAATAATTTGATTTTGACGAAACTCGGTGAAAGTATACCTTTCTGTGTCTTAAATAACCGTAAATTTTTTTAGATAAAAAATAAAGAAGTTTCTGAGATATTCATTTTTTTCGGCCTGAAACACTTTTATTTCAAAGAAAAAAAAAGAAAAAAATCATCGTACAGAGTTCTGCCGGTGATTATTTTTCACAGTTCAAAAACATGCTCAAAAATGCAAAAAAGTAAAAAATGACGCAGCAATGAATTTTTCAGTAATCGTTGATAATTTGTTTAAATTAAAAAAAAAATCAAAAACCTGATTACACCATTCAATTGTACGGAAAAAATACAAAAAACTGTCTCATTGATTGATCCAAAACTTTATTTTTGTACAGTATTGCTATAATCATCTAAGTCGAATTACAAATGCACATATGATAAATTATCTCTGGATGATTTGAGATTTCAGCAATACAAAGTATTAACTGCAAAGTCTACTACTGTTGACGCGAAATCCGAAAACCCGAGATTTTGCAAAATCGTTTTATTTTTTTCTGGCTTTATTTGAAAACGAATTTTAAAATAAATTACATATTTACAGTGCCACTTTTTTCGCTCTATACAATGGCGTCAACATTTTTGCAATCCGACGTTTCGTCTTCGAGGGGCCATCATCAGATTAATTTTTTTTAATATGTCGCTGCTATTTTTATGACAAAATATAGTCATTTTAAATTCTGTATTAAATGATATTACTATTGTAAAAGGTTTTTAGCTATCATTAAAATTTTTTCCTGAGTACGGCTCTGAACGCTTTCAAAATACCTGATAGATGTACTGAATTATTATTAATAAAGACGTTTATTATTATTACTATTACTAATAAAAAAGTAATACGAATTTATGAAATATTTTATTATTTCTAATTGGTAGTGCTAACAGTAGTAAAAAAATTGTTGGATATTTTGTGCTGTATTGACTTTTATACTGTTATGACTTCATCCAATAGATATTTTGAAAGCGTTCAGAGCCGTACTCAGGAAAAATTTTAAATTATAGCTAAAACAAGCTAAAAACTTTTTAAGCGATTACAATAGTAATATCCTCTAATTCAGAATTAAAAATGACTTTAGATTTTGTCATAAAAATAGCAGCGACGTATTTAAAAAAATTTATCCGATGATGTGGCCCCTCGAAGACGAAACGTCGGATTGCAAAAATGTTGACGCCATTGTATAGAGCGAAAAAAGTGGCACTGTAAATATGTAATTTATTTTAAAATTCGTTTTCAAATAAAGCGAGAAAAAATTAACAAATTTTGCAAAATTTCGGGTTTTTCCGGATATCTCCGGAACTACAAGGGATTTTAAAACTTTCTAAACAGCATATTGTTAGGTATAAAAAAACAACCTTTTTTCTAATCTGAACCACCCCGTATCTCTTACCATTTCCTAGATCCTAGTGCTATCCCATCCTTATCTTGGACACACTGTATTTCTATGAATTCATCAAATTTAAAAAAAAATCAGAAAAAAAACTGTTTTTTGCATTTTTCTCGAAAATTTTCAGGTTATGTTAAAAAATGAATTCTACAAAAGTTGTAGATTTTTGCATAATCTACAACTTTTATATTAGATACTTTTTTGTTTGATGTCAACTTTCGCCAGAAATCCCATTGACACAATTTTTCATAACTTTTCAACCCCCCAAATCAACCCTCCTCCGCCCCTGCTCACGAATTAATTTTTTTTCGTTTATTATAAGCCCCTTTACCATTTCCACTTATGAAAGTCCAGGTAACAATTTTCTTTTTTTTTCCCTCTAAATGAGTTATTTTG
>NW_019424174.1:0-2086 GCF_000390285.2 Anoplophora glabripennis | reverse complement strand
ATCTTAAGCTCATTTCTTGTAGGATTAATACCATTGAAATTATTGTCTTGGAAACTTGCTAACTTTTGAATACATGGCGAGAATAGAGCTTGTGGTAATGTCGTGTTCCGAGCAAGGCAAAGTACTGAACCTCCGAAATCTATGCAGTAAGATGGATCGTGATGCGGTTTTTTGCATTCGATTCGTTAGAGCGTCCAGAAAGTTTGTGACCCTATGTGATCAATGAGAAATGAAAAATTGCATCGGTGCATAAGAAAAATGCATTTTTAAAATTGCATCTCAAAGAGTTAGAATCTGAAAAATTTATAACTCGGAAAATATTGACGGAAATGAGTTCAATTTTGCTATTCGTGAGTTTTTGGGGTCGCTAAACACGAATATCACGATGGCAACGGTCTCCGAGATACCTAGTGCCCAGGGTGGCCGGTCCACGTCCATCTCCTGGAGTTCTGTGGAAATTCGTTATAAACTTAGCCGAAACTCGTTAGCTCGGGGTCTCCGAGGTACCGATGTGATCTTCATAAGCTTTATCGAATATCTAAATAAATTATCCGAAACATTTTTTTTAAATTTGGCGCTTTTAATATAGTTTGGAGCATTGATGAAATTTTAGGTAAGGACTGCGATCGCTGGCCGCTGCTTCCACGTTTTACTCTTACATATACAGGGTTAGAACTATTTAAAGGGAGACTACAGGGATATCGGAAACCGTACAGGGTGGCTCAAATTACAAAAAAGTTGCACAATTATTGGGCGAGTGTTTTGGTGAAAACAGATCCAAGATATCTTCGATAGTTTCTGAGATATCTCGAAAAAAGTGAAAATATCGATTTTCTATTTTTCGTTATAACTCATTTGTTTTTTAAGATAGCCTCACGAAATTTTGTATCTAGGCATTATCCAACATGGCGACTTCAATGGTGAGTTCAGATTTTTTCTATCTCCCATTGTTTCAGAGTCGCGATAGTCAACTTTTTTTTTTTCTTATGGACGCCATATTAGTTCTCCTCATGGATGGATAAAGAAAAAAAATACGAATTCAACGATGTATCACACTTTACAAAAATATCCTGTCTGTCTGCAGCAATTTGAATTTCTTTTTAATTTTTCTGAAATAGTAGGCTGATGACCAAATTGTCATTTTCTTTAGTGTAAAACATAACATGGTGTTCCATTTAAATTGACAAAGTTAACATCCGGGGCCATTTTGTTTGAACTTCATTTGTTTTTCTACATCATTTTCGAAAACTTCATAAAAAATAGTGCAACTTTTGTATTTCGTATATTGTATTTTGTATAGGTAGTAATTTCTGGTTAAAAAATTCAAAATTGTAAAATACAAAAGTTAGACACATTTTTACATTTATAGGACCGTATAACTAGCGCCCCCTAGACGTGACCCCTACACTATTTGCACAATCGTATTTGTCACCTCAGAAAACGTAAAACTACAAATTTTCAAAACAATCGGTCCATACATACTTAAAATATAGGAACAAATTAAATGTATTTTTTCCACTTTAACACCCTGTAGAACGAAAAGCAGCAACAATTGATTAAGGGATATTTGGCTCAATCGCTCAATTACGTTAACAACTTGCCATTAAGGTGTGTACCATTATTAATGACTCATCCTGTATGGAATGATAATATCGAAAAACTAACTCGAAAGAAGTAACGCTAAGTTGGCAAAATTTGGCAGTTTAAATGCCTCCTAATGGTCGCTTGTGGCGAAATCGTTGATAGGATTTGAATTTCTCATCTCCAAAAATCCCCGGATACGAAATTTCACGAAATTATCTCAAAATAGTCGAAAGATATTAAAGAAAATGTTATTTATTTTTTCAATTTTGACACCCTGTAACTCTGTTATTATCATTTTTTAGAATAAAGTAAGTTTAGCCTCACTGTATCTGATGGAGCGCTGTAAATACCTTTTAAGGATACTGTATACAAGGGGTCGACAAGTAATTTTAGGTGGGGTCCGGATGCTTTTGAAAATTTTTAACGAGGTCCAGAAAAAAATCATATTTCTTATTTTTTATTTTAATTTGGACTCAAATTTAATCTGCTTACTAACCATTAA